>NW_028270191.1:7860464-8035464 GCF_037043375.1 Chiloscyllium plagiosum
GTGAACTTAAGTCGTGGATCGGTACCTGGGACTACAATGTTGTGGCCATCACGGAAACGTGGATAGATGTGGGACAGGAATGGCTGTTGGAGGTTCCTGGTTACAGGTGTTTCAGTAAGATTAGGGAGGGTGGGAAAAAAGGAGGGGGGTGGCATTGCTAATTAGAAATGGTATAACGGCTGCAGAAAGGAAGTTTGAGGGGGATCTGCCTCTGGAGGTAGTATGGGCTGAAGTCAGAAATAGGAAAGGTGCAGTCACCTTGTTGGGTGTTTACTATAGGCCCCCCAATAGCAGCAGAGATGTGGAGAAACAGATTGGGAAACAGATTTTGGAAAGGTGCAGAAGCCACAGGGTCGTAGTCATGGGCGACTTCAACTTCCCAAATATTGATTGGAAGCTCTTTAGATCAAGTAGATTGGATGGGGCGGTGTTTGTGCAGTGTATCCAGGAAGCTGTTCTAACGCAGTATGTAGATTGTCCAACCAGAGGGGAGGCCATATTGGATTTGGTACTCGGTAATGAACCGGGACAAGTGGTGGGCTTGTTAGTGGGTGAACATTTTGGTGATGGTGACCACAATTCTGTGACTTTCACCTTGGTTATGGAGAGAGATAGGTGCGCACAACAAGGTAGATTTTATAATTGGGGGAAGGGAAATTACGATGCTGTAAGGCAGGATTTGAGGAGCATACGTTGGGAGCATAGGCTGTCAGGGAAGGATGTGGTGGAAATGTGGAACTTTTTCAAAGAGCAGATACGACGTGTCCATGATATGTATGTACCTATCAGGCAGGAAAGAAATGGTCGTGTGAGGGAGCCTTGGTTGACGAGAGAGGTTGAATGTCTGGTAAAGAGGAAGAAGGAGGCTTACATAAGGTTGAGGAAACAGGATTCAGACAGAGCAGTGGAGGGATACAGGATAGCCAGAAGGGACCTGAAGAAAGGGATTAGGAGAGCTAAGAGAGGGCATGAAAAATCGTTGGCGGATAGGATCAAGGATAACCCCAAGGCATTTTATGCGTATGTGAGAAACCTGAGAATGATGAGAACGAGGGTAGGTCCGATCAAGGACAGTAGTGGGAGACTGTGTATTGAGTCGGAAGAGATAGGAGAGGTCTTGAACAAGTACTTCTCTTCAGTATTTACGAACGAGAGGGACCGTATTGTAGAAGAGGAGAGTGTGAAATGGACTGGTAAGCTAGAAGAGATACCTGTTAGGAAGGAAGATGTGTTGGACATTTTGAACAACTTGAGGATAGACAAGTCCCCCGGGCCTGACGGGATATATCCTAGGATTATGTGGGAAGCAAGAGAGGAAATTGCAGTACCGTTGGCAATGATCTTCTCGTCTTCACTGGCAACGGGGGTGGTACCAGGGGACTGGAGAGTGGCGAATGTTGTGCCCCTGTTCAAAAAAGGGAATAGGGATAACCCCGGGAATTACAGGCCTGTTAGTCTTACTTCTGTGGTAGGCAAAGTAATGGAAAGGGTACTGAGGGATAGGATTTATGAGTATCTGGAAAGACACTGCTTGATTAGGGACAGCCAGCACGGATTTTTGAAGGGTAGGTCTTGCCTTACAAGTCTTATTGAATTCTTCGAGGAGGTGACCAAGCATGTGGATGAGGGAAGAGCAGTGGATGTAGTGTACATGGATTTTAGTAAGGCATTTGATAAGGTTCCCCATGGTAGGCTTATGCGGAAAGTCAGGAGGCATGGGATAGAGGGAAATTTGGCCAATTGGATAGAAAACTGGCTAACCGGTCGAAGGCAGAGAGTGGTGGTAGATGGTAAATATTCAGCCTGGAGCCCAGTTACAAGTGGAGTTCCGCAGGGATCAGTTCTGTGTCCTCTGCTGTTTGTAATTTTTATTAATGACTTAGATGAGGGAGTCGAAGGGTGGGTCAGTAAATTTGCAGATGATACGAAGATAGGTGGAGTTGTGGACAGTGAGGAGGGCAGTTGTCGGCTGCAGAGGGACTTAGATATGATGCAGAGCTGGGCTGAGGAGTGGCAGATGGAGTTCAACCCTGCCAAGTGTGAGGTTGTCCATTTTGGAAGAACAAATAAGAATGCGGAATACAGGGTTAATGGTAGGGTTCTTAGTCAGGTGGAGGAACAGAGGGATCTTGGGGTCTATGTACATAGATCTTTGAAGGTTGCCACTCAGAGTTTGTAAGAAGGCCTATGGAGTATTATCGTTCATTAGCAGAGGGATTGAATTCAAGAGTCGTGAAGTGATGTTGCAGCTGTACAGGACTTTGGTTAGGCCACAGTTGGAGTACTGTGTGCAGTTCTGGTCGCCTCACTTTAGGAAAGATGTGGAAGCTTTGGAGAGGGTGCAGAGAAGATTTACCAGGATGTTGCCTGGAATGGAGAGGAAGTCGTACGAGGATAGGTTGAGAGTTCTCGGCCTTTTCTCGTTGGAACGGCGAAGGATGAGGGGTGACTTGATAGAGGTTTATAAGATGATCAGAGGAATAGATAGAGTAGACAGTCAGAAACTTTTTCCCCGGGTACAACAGAGTGTTACAAGGGGACATAAATTTAAGGTGAAGGGTGGAAGGTATAGGGGAGATGTCAGGGGTGGGTTCTTTACCCAGAGAGTGGTGGGGGCATGGAATGCGCTGCCCGTGGGAGTGGTAGAGTCGGAATCATTGGCGACCTTTAAGCGGCATTTGGATAGGTACATGGATGGGTACTTAATCTAGGTTAGAAGTTCGGCACAACATCGTGGGCCGAAGGGCCTGTTCTGTGCTGTATTGTTCTATGTTCTATGTTCATACACACACATACGCACACACTCACACACACATACACACACACATCCACTCACCCACACACATACACACTCACACATACACGCATACACATACACACATGCATACACATACACACACACATACACATACACACTCACACACACATACACACACACACTCACACACACATACACACAAACATACACACACATACACACACATACACACACATACACACACACATATACACACACACACACACATACACACACACATACTCACACACACATACACACACACATACACATACACACTCACACACACATACACACACACACTCACACACACATACACACAAACATACACACACATACACACACATACACACAAACATACACACACATACACACACACACACACATACACACACACACACATACACACACACATACACACACACATACACACACACAAACACACATGCATACTCACACATACACACTCTCACACACATACACACACACATACACACACATACACACACACACATACACACATACACACACACATACACACACACATACTCACACATACACACTCACACACACATACACACTCACACACACATACACACACACACACACACACATGGCTGTAGACTATAGAAGTCATACGCAACTAGCAACAAACTGAACGACTGATTTGCTCCACAAATATATATATATATATATTACTCATCTATCAACGCTTCTGAGTTAATCCTTTCAGGTCAACTGCCTTATACAACAGCAACTCATTCTTCACCTTTGGCCTTGTTAATGCCACCCAGTGTGTGGTATTGAGTGATAGTTCAAAATCTTCAGCTGACACCTCTCCATCTACCATCTTTATGGGCTTACTTTGCTTTATCCTGTCTGTAGTATCCTCTGTAACATTTGATCTATCTGCTGGCCCTTCTGCACATATTTCCTCTGTTCTCTCATGGCATTATGTTCTTGTTATGCCTGGACTGTTTTGCAACATGATGCACAGACTCACTTGGTCTTCCTTTAAGACTCTCTGATGATTGATAAACTTAAGGCTTCTGCATATGTTGATATCTTCCTTGAGAATAAGTTTCTCCTCTCTCAGCAGATGTACTCGCATGGCAGGATTTCTTTCTGTAGACTCCCTGCAGTGTGGAAGCAGGACATTCAGTCCATTGAATCCACACCAACCCTCTGAAATCAACCCGCCCCAACTAATTCCCCCCCCCACCCCCACCCTCACCCTATCCCTGTAACCCTGCATTTCCCATGGTTCATCAACATAACCTGCACATCCCTGGACATTATGGGACAAAATAGCATGGTCAATCCACCCTAACCTGCACATCCCTGGGCACTGTGGGACAATTTAGCTTGGCCAATCCCACCCTAACCTGCACATCCCTGGGCACTATGGGATAATTTAGCACGGCCAATCCACCCTAACCTGCACATCCCTGGGAACTATGGGACAATTTAGCTTGGCCAATCCATACTAACCTGCACATCCCTGGACACTATGGGACAATTTAGCTTGGCCAATCCCACCCTAACCTGCACATCCCTGGGCACTATGGGACAATTTAGCATGGCCAATCCACCCTAACCTGCACATTCCTAGACACTATGGGACAATTTAGCATGGTCAATCCACCCTAACCTGCACATCCCTGGGCACTGTGGGACAATTTAGCTTGGCCAATCCCACCCTAACCTGCACATCCCTGGGCACTGTGGGACAATTTAGCATGGCCAATCCACCCTAACCTACACATCCCTGGGCACTATGGGGCAATTTAGCACAACCAATCCACCCTAACCTGTACATTCCTGGGCAATATGGGGCAATTTAGCATGGCCAATCCACCCTAACCTGTACATTCCTGGGCACTATGGGACAATTTAGCATAACCAATCCACTCTAACCTGCACATCCCTGGGCACTATGGGGCAATTTAGCATGGCCAATCCACCCTAACCTGCACATCCCTGGACACTATGTCATATCATTCCCCACAGCAGCAGGGACTGGCACAATTGTAGCCATTCTGACTCACAGAGTAATTCAAAGTTGCTGACTTCAATTCTATTTCTGTCTTGCTGTTCACTACAGTCACTGTTCTGAAACTCTGCCCACTTTCAGCTACACACCTCTGACACCATGTTTCATGGGGTGTGTGTAATGTCTGCTCATTCAAAGTGAAAGCACCTGACGACTGAGGTCACACAAGTATAAACATAGGAAGAGCAATCAGCCATTCAGCCCCTCAAGCCTGTTCCGCCATTCAATGAGATCTTGGCCATTCTATTGGTTAACTCCATAGACCTGCTTTTAGTCCATATCCCTTAATACCCTTTGCTGAACAAAAATGCATTGATTTAAGATTTAAAATTAATGACTGATGCACTGCCATTTGTGGAAGACAGTTCCAAACCTCTACCACTCTTTGGCGCTGGATGAGGTTCACTTGATTGATTCCAGAGTTGAGAGGGTTGGCTTATGAGGAGAGACTGGGACTATACTCATTGGAGCTTAGAAGAATGTTGGGGGGGGGGCGGAGTCTTGTAGAAACGTATAAAATTATGAAGGGAATAGCTAAGATAGAAACAGGGAGGTTGTTTCCATTGGTGAAGATAATGTGATTCTTTTCCTTCAGGACATCGAGAATTAGGTACAAATCTACCTTGGTGGGCTGCTGATTCACTGAGCCCCCACAGTTGCTGTTTTGTTGTCCTAGAATAAAGGCTACCACTTTGTATTGGACTTTAACACACAGTCTGTCCTCCATCACAGAAATGTGCACTTCAGGCTTCAAGACTTCTGCAAAGTCCTTGCTCCAGGACTACCGCAGCCAAGAGCCCCTGCTCCAGACACTAACACCGTTTTAGTCGACAAGCCGCTGCCTAGAGTCCACACTCCGGGCCTACCAAGCCAGGAGTTCCTGCTCCACCATTCCTGCAGTCGATGCCCCATCACCAACCCAGGGGTCCACACTCCGGGCCCACCAGCTAGAAGTCACCACCAACACCTCTTCGGCCTCCCTGCAACATGATGAAAATGAAGAAAAAAAAGGAAAGAATGAAAAGGAAAGAGAGAAAAAGAGTGCGGGCCGCCTGGAATAGACAGTGTCATCCTGAACACTACCTACCATGCTGGTGCCGCCATCTTGAAATGTAGAATCTCCTCTGGTCCCTGTGTGATAGATCCATCTCCCAAATCAATTACTCCTACACCCTTTAGAAAAAAGTGGTGAAACATTTGCATTTTGGACCTTGGAAGGAAAAATTGGACACACATTTGAAGTAAAATAACATATGGTAATAGTGGTCATCATGGATTGCTGTAAAAAAAACTATCTGGTTCACTAATGTCTTTTAGAGAAGGAAATCTGCCATCTTTAACCAGTATGGCCGACGTGACTCTAGACCCACCAGCTAATGCACTTGCCTCTTAACTGAAATGGCCGAGAGACCTGCTTAGTTCAAAGGGATGGGCAATTCAGGATAGAGTTGTTTTAAAATGTCAATGGGCTAAATGATCTTTCCTTTGAAAGAAAGAGAAGCTTTTTGCCAAGTCCCCAATGTCAAGTGTCTCTTCCTGCGCATGACTATGTTCAGACTGAGGTTCAGGCAGCATCCAAGGAGCAGTAAAATCGACGTTTCGGGCCTGAAACGTCGATTTTCCTGCTCCTTGGATGCTGCCTGACCTGCTGTGCTTTTCCAGCACCACTCTAATCTAGACTCTGGTTTCCAGCATCTGCACTCCTTGTTTTTAACCTAAGTTCAGACTGATATGTGGCACACTTAATCCTGCAGGTGGCGCCAGAGGCTTGTTCAATAACATGGAAGGCCGGTTTATGGAGGCTTAAAATTAGAATTCCATTTCTGAATAAAATCGTCCTTTTCATTGTTTATTTAAGAGAAATAATTAGAACTCAGATGTTTGGTAGTAGCCTGTATGTGACCTCATTATTTTTATTTTGTTTGGTCAGGATCTTTTTGATGGGAGCTTACTGTGCACATTTTCACTGCTGCATCTTCTGGATCACAACAGTGACTACATACCAAAAGACTGGACAGCATTTTATTAGAAATCAGGGTTAGGAAAGGCACGACAGAATCACAGAAGTATTATGGCATAGAAGGAGGCCATTTGTCCCATTGTGCCTGCAACAGTAAGCATTATTATCTAGTACCCAATCTCCTGCCATTCTCTCATATGCCTGCACCCTATTTCTATACAACTAATCTTCCAATGCCCCTCTTAAATGCCTCAATTGAACCTGTCTCCGCCACATTTCCAGGCAGAGCATTCCGCACCCTAACTACTGAGTGAAAAAGCTTGTCCTCACTTCCCCCTTGCTTCATTCACACATCACTTTAAGTTTGATTCCTTCCGAGAATGAGGTGCCCAGAACTGTGCACGATACCCCAGCTGAGGTCGAATAGGTGTCTTGTAGAAGGTCAACATCACCTCCCTGCTCTTGTACTTTGTGCCCCTATGAATAAAGCTGAGGGCACTGTGTGTTTTATTCACTGCTCTCGCTCCCCTTGTCCTGCCATCTTCAATGATCTGGACACATCTACTCCCAGCTCCCTCTGCTTCTGCACCTCCTTTAGAATTGTGTCCCCTATTTGATACTGTCTTTCGATGTTCTTCCTGACAAAGTGCATCTTTCCACACTCTAACTGCCACCTGTCAGCCCACTCCAATAACTTGTCAATCTCTCTTTTCTTTTTGCTTTTCTCCTCCCCTCCTGGTCTTTCTGCAAATAGTATGTTAGTTTGAAGACGTAAGAGAGTCTTGCTGTAAGCGAACAAGGATTCGGTGACATTACATAGAGTCATAGAGATGTACAGCATGGAAACAGACCCTTCGGTCCAACCCGTCCATGCCGACCAGATATCCCAACCCAACCTAGTCCCACCTGCCAGCACCCGGCCCATATCCCTCCAAACCCTTCCTATTCATATACCCATCCAAATGTCTCTTAAATGTTGTAACTGTACCAGCCTCCACCACTTCCTCTGGCAGCTCATTCCATTTGCGTACCACCCTCTGTGTGAAAAAATTGCCCCTTAGGTCTCTTTTATATCTTTCCCCTCTCACCCTAAACCTATGCTCTCTAGTTCTGGACTCCCCGACCCCAGGTAAAAGACTTTGTCTATTCACCCTATCCATGCCCCTCATGATTTTATAAACCTCTATGAGGTCACCCCTCAGCCTCCGACGCTCCAGGGAAAACAGCCTCAGCCCATTCAGCCTCTCCCTGTAGCTCAAATCCTCCAATCCTGGCAACATCCTTGTAAATCTTTTCTGAACCCTTTCAAGTTTCACAACATCTTTCCGATAGGAAGGAGTCCAGGATTTCTGTTTTCACTGGGCTGGTTCCTGGAATAAGAGGGTGTACTTGATGAGGAATTAGGTAGAATGGACCTCCATTGTCCAACGTTTCGAAGAATGAGGCCAGATGCTAAGTAGCTGGAGAGTGTAGAATTAGCTGCTTCAGTCTCTGAATGGGAGGAATGGGGTTCATCTGAGATGAGGAGAAATTTATTGTGCTGGGAATTGGAATTCTCTACCTCAGTAGATGTCAAGGTCATATCACTTTTCCTTCGTCATGGGACTGGCTGAGCCCAGCATTTATTACCCTGTCCCTAGTTGCCCCCCTTTGAGAAGGTGGGGGGTGAGCTGCCATCTTGAACCGCTGCAGTCCACGTGCTGTGGGTTGACCCACAATGCCCTGAGGGAGGGAATTCCAGGATTTTAAATTAAATTTAAATTTTGAGGTCGGCTGTGCGGACCAGATTGGCACAACTAACGCCAGACTCAATCTCTGTTTCAGCTCAGAAACACTGGGGACCCACCCTGTGGCACTGTGAGTCAGACCTGGCTACAAGTAAGGAATGGAAAAATAAAGTTCCCAGTCTGTTTCACTGTAAGAGAAAGTATAATCGCCTGAATCCCATTGTAATGCTGAAGATTATTCAAAGAGAAAGATTCAAATAAATGTAATGTAACAGAGGTTACAGGAGGCTAATGGCACAAAAATGTCATCCAGATGAGAAAGACAAGGCTGGCGGGGGAAATGAAAAAGGATCTCAAATAAAATGAAATAAAACATTAAAAATGGGCTACTTTTCAAAATAATCGACGCAACAGAGGGATTTGGGAGACCTCTCTGATGAATCAGAGAAAGCGAGCATCCAAATCCAGAGGGGAATAGGGAAAGCCAAGGGAATGTTGCTCTTTATTCCAAAGGGAATGGAGTATAAAAATAGGGAGAATTTTGCTAAACCTATACAAGACACCAGTCAGACCACAGCTGGAATACTGTGAACAGGTTTGGGTCCCGTTACCTGAGGAAAGACAGACTGACATTGGAGGCAGCCCAGAGAAGGTCCACTCGGCTGATCCCGGGTATGGAGGGACTGTCCCATGAGGAGAGGTTGAGGAGGTTGGGCCTGGACGCATTGGGGTTTAGAAGAATGAGAGGTGACCTTATTAAAACATCCACGATTCCCTGGGGGACTTGACAGGGGGGATGTGGAGAGGTTGTTTCCCCTTGTGGGAGAGAGTCTAGATTAGATTACATTACAGTGTGGAAACAGGCCCTTCGGCCCAACAAGTCCACACCGACCCGCCAAAGCGCAACCCACCCATACCCCTACATTTACCCATTACCTAACACTACAGGCAATTTAGCATGGCCAATTCACCCGACCTGCACATCTTTGGATTGTGGGAGGAAACCGGAGCACCCGGAGGAAACCCACGCAGACACGGGGAGAATGTGCAAACTCCACACAGTCAGTCGCCTGAGGCGGGAATTGAACCCGGGTCTCAGGCGCTGTGAGGCAGCAGTGCTAACCACTGTGCCACTGTGTCGCCCACGACAGGACCAGAGGGTACAATCTCAGAATAAGGGGTCACCCATTGCAGACAGAGATGAGGAGGAATTTCTTCCCTCAGAGGGGAGTGAGTCTGTAGAATTCTTTCCCACAGAGGGCTGTCGTGGCTGGGTCAGTGAGTATATTCAAGGCTGAGACAGAGAGATGTTTAATCAGGAAGGGGAATGGAGGGGTGATGGGGAAAAGGCAGGAAAGTGGAGTTGGGGTTTATCAGATCAGTCGTGACCTCTTTGAATGGTGGAGCAGACTCGATGGGCTGAATGGCCTCCTGCTGCTCCAGGGCTTTATAGTCTTAAAATGGGAAAACCAAGGCATAAACAAATCTTCTGATGGGGTGGCTGGAAAGAGGCTGGTATGCAGTATAAAACCCACCACAGGTCAGTTAGACCTGTTCCTGTGCTGTAGACTATATGCAATTAGGACTTTTGAGAATAATTAGAGAGAAGGTAGGAATATTCAGGAATGAATGGGAGTTTAAATCCAATATTTTAGTGCTTTGAAAATGGTGGTGGATGTGAAAATTGGGTTTGCAACACTATGGCACAGGATTCTGAGGCAAGTTTCTGGTGGGATTGTGTGTCAGGTTAAGGGCCTACAATGGGGTACATTCGTAACAATAAACAGACATACTGCAAGTCCAGGAGCTGGTCTTTGAACTTTGTCAGGCTTCAATGCTCTTCCTTAACTCTGTGAGCCAGTGCATTTTTCAAACCTTTCTGCTTGAGGGAAGCAACGACAAGATGAAGACAGAACTTCCTCAGCTATTTACAACATGATGTCCTATTGTTACACTGTCGCACGGTGCTGGAAATATCCCCCACCCTACACGCTCCCCTCAACTTAGAAAGACCCAAGGCTGATAGTCACATGTCCTGCAGGGAATTCTGGGACCTTGTCAGGGGGCTACTCACAGGCAGGCCTGAAGGTGGTGCAGTTTGGCCCAGGGTGAGCTGATTCCGAGCGGATTTGACATCGCTGATAAAGGAAAAAGGATTCAAGGATACTGGCTGCAAAACTTCAAAAGGAAGTGTGGCCTGGCCAACAATTGAGGGAACAATCACTGTTAGGAGCAGTGGCTAAAACACCATGTCAGAGCCACCAATGGGCAAGATCAACGTTACACATTGTCCTTTCAGCTGGGGAATTTGACTGACCATGGTTAATCGACACCAACTGACCCGAGTTAACCTACACTCACTGACACTGATTAATCCACACTGACTGGCTCTGGTTAATCTACACTCACTGACACTCATTAATCCACCCTGATTGACCCTGGTTAACCTACACTCTCTGACCTGGTAAATCCATACTTACTGATTCTGGTTAATCTACACTGACTGCCCCTTGTTAAACTGCACTGACTCACACTGGTTAGTTTATATTTACTGACACTTGTTACTCAACAGAGGATAAGACAAGTTAATCTATACTGGCTGACCCAGGTTAAACTAGACCTTTGTTAGTCTACATTAACTGAGTCTGGTTAGTCTATGCTGATTGATCCTTGTCAGTCTGTACCAACTGAAACTGGCTAGTCTTTATTATCTTTCTATTCACATTTGGGACCTGGACATCGTTGGCTGGGCCCAGTATTTATTGCCCGTCCCTAATTGCCCCCTTGAGAAGGTGGGGGTGAGCTGCCATCTTGAACCACTGCAGTCCATGTGCTGTGGGTTGACCCACAATGCCCTGAGGGAGGGAATTCCAGGATTTTGACCCAGTGACACTGAAGGAACGGTGATATATTTCCAAGTCTCCGAGGGGCTCGGAGGGGAACTTGCAGGGGGTGGTGTTCCCATGTATCTGCTGCCCTTGTCCTTCTAGATGGAAGTGGTGGTGGGTTTGGAAGGTGCTGTCTGAGGATCTTTGGTGAGTTTCTGCAGCGCATCTTGTAGATGGGACACACTGCTGTTACTGAGCATCGGTGGGGGAGGGAGTGGATGTTTGTGGATGTGGTGCCAATCAAGCGGCTACTTTGAACTGGATGGTGTCGAGCTTAGAACATAGAACATAGAACAATACAGCACAGAACAGGCCCTTTGGCCCACGATGTTGTGCCGAACATTTGTCCTAGCTTAAGCACCCATCCATGTACCTATCCAATTGCCGCTTAAAGATTCTGACTCTACCACACCCACAGGCAGCGCATTCCATGCCCCCACCACTCTCTGGGTAAAGAACCCACCCTGACATCTCCCCTATACATTCCACCCTTCACCTTAAATTTATGTCCCCTTGTAACACTCTGTTGCACCCGGGGAAAAAGTTTCTGACTGTCTACTCTATCTATTCCTCTTGAGTGTTGTTGGATCTGCCCCCATCCAGGGCAAGTGGGGAGTATTCCCTCACATTCCTGACTTGTGCCTTGTAGATGGTGGGACAGGCTTTGGGGAGACAGGTGGTGAGTTACTCACTGCAGGATTCTCAGCCTCTGACCTGCTCTTGTAGCCACTGTATTTATGTGGTAAGTCCAGTCAGTTTCTGGTCAATGGTAACGCCCAGGATGTTGACATTGGGGGATTCAGTAAAGGAACATCATTAAATATCAAGAAACAAAGGTTAGATTGTCTCCTGTTGGAGATGGTGATAGCCTGGCATTTCTGTGGTTCCTGAAGAAGGGCTTATGCCCGAAACGTCGATTCTCCTTCTCCTTGGATGCTGCCTGACCTGCTGCGCTTTTCCAGCAACACATTTTTAATTTGTGGTGTGACTGTTACTTGTCACTTGTCAGCCCAAGCTCAGATATTGTCCAGATCTTGTTGTATTTGAACATGAACTGCTTCAGTATCTGAGGAGTCGCGAACGGTGCTGAACACTGTGCAATCATCAGTGAACATCCCCCACTTCTGACCTTATGATGGAGGGAAGGTCATTGATGAAGCAGCTGAAGATGGTTGGGCCTAGGACACTACCCTGAGGGACTCCTGCAGAGATGTCCTGGGGCTGAGATAACTGACCATGACTATCTTCCTTTGTGCCAGGTGACTCCAACCAGCCCCCGATACCCATTGATTCCAAGTTTTGCCAGGGCTCCTTGATGCCACACTTGGCCGAATGCCGCCTTGATGTCAAGGGCTGTCCCTCTCCCCTCCCCTCTGGAGTTCAGCTCTTTTGTCCATGTTTGAACCAAGGCTGTAATGAGGTCAGGAGCTGAGTGACCCTGGTGGAACCCAAACTGGGCATCACTGAGCAGGGTATTGCTGAGCAGGCCACTCCCTCCTGACTGTATACCACTCTGCCACCACCTCTGCTGGGCCTGTCCTGCTGGTGGGACAGGACATGCACATTGGAAAAGTGTGGCTCTGGAAAAGCACAGCAGGTCGGGCAGCATTTGAGGAGCAAGAGTATGATGTTTCAGGCCTGAGCCCTTCATTCCTGATGAAGAGCGTATGCTCGAAATGTCAACTCTCCTGCTCCTCGGATGCTGCCTGACCTGCTGTGCTTTTCCAGCACCACACATTTTGACTCTGACTCTTCAGCATCTGTAGTCCTCACTTTCTCTCAGAACATACAGGATGGTGATGGTGGTGACGGGGACATTGTCTGTAAGGTACTGATCCTGAGTGTATGATGACATCAGGCTTTTACTTGACTCCCTTGTGAGACAGCTCGTACAATTTTGGCACTATCCTCTGGATGTTCATGAGGAGGACTCTGCAGAGTGTCATTGCCTCTTCTTGATTAATCCACTCTAACTAACCCTGGCTAGTCTGTTTTACCTAAACCAGGTTAGTTTATACTGATGGATATTGGTTGGTCCAAAATGACTGACCCTGGTTACATTATACTGACTGACCCTTATCAGTTTAAATTAAGTGAACCCAGTCAATCTATACTAACTGACACTATATTGACTCACCTTGGTCATTCTATACTGACTGAGCCTAGTTAATCTATACTGACTGACCCTTATTACTGTCTATTAACTGACCCCGGTCAGTCTGTACTGACTGGCCCTGGTTAGTCTATATTCACTGACACTGGTTACTCTATACTGACTGAGCCTAGTCAGTTTATACTGACTAACCCAGGTTACTCGATACTAACTGACCCTGGTTACTGTATACTGATGGACCCAGGTTACTCTGTACTGACTGACCCTGGTTACTCTATACTGACTGACCTGGTTCCCGATCCTAGCTGACCCAGGTTACTCTGTACTGACTGACCCTGGTTACTCTATACTGACTGACCCAGGTTACTCTGTACTAACTGACCCTGGTTACTCTGTACTAACTGACCCTGATTACTCTATACTGACTAACCCAGCATACTCTGTACTAACTGACCCTGGTTACTCTGTACTGATTGACCCTGGTTACTCTATACTGACTGACCCAGGTTACTGTACACTAACTGACCCTGGTTACTCTATACTAACTGACCCTGGTTCCTGTATATTGACTGACCCTGGTTACTCTATACTGATTGACGCAGGTTACTGTATAGTAACTGGCCCTGATTAATCTATACTAACTGACCCTGGTTACTCTATGCTGATTGACCCAGGTTACTGTATACTAACTGACCCTGATTACTCTATACTGACTGACCCTGGTTACTCTGTACTGACTGACCCTGGTTACTCTATACTGACTGACCCTGGTTACTCTGTACTGGCTCACCCAGGTTACTCTGTACTAACTGACCCTGGTTACTCTATACTGACTGACCCTGGTTACGCTGTACTGGCTCACCCAGGTTACTCTGTACTAACTGACCCTGGTTACTCTATACTGACTGACCCAGGTTACTGTATACTAACTGACCCTGGTTACTGTATACTAACTGACCCTAGTTCCTGTATATTGACTGACCCTGGTTACTCTATACTGATTGACCCAGGTTACTGTATACTAACTGGCCCTGGTTAATCTATAGTAACTGACCCTGGTTACTCTATGCTGATTGACCCAGGTTACTGTATACTAACTGACCCTGATTACTCTATACTAACTGACCCTGGTTACTCTGTACTGGCTCACCCAGGTTACTCTGTACTAACTGACCCTGGTTACTCTGTACTGACTGACCCTGGTTACTGTATACTGACTGACCCTGGTTACTCTGTACTGGCTCACCCAGGTTACTCTGTAGTAACTGACCCTGGTTGCTGTATACTGACTGACCCTGGTTACTATGTACTGACTGACCCTGGTTACCCGATCCTAGCTGACCCTGGTTACTCTGTACTGACTGACCCTGGTTACTCTGTACTGGCTCACCCAGGTTACTCTGTACTAACTGACACTGGTTACTCTATACTGACTGACCCTGATTACTCTATACTAACTGACCCTGGTTACTCTGTACTGGCTCACCCTGGTTACTGTATACTAACTGACCCTGGTTACCCGATCCTAGCTGACCCTGGTTACTCTGTACTGACTGACCCTGGTTACTCTGTACTGGCTCACCCAGGTTACTCGATCCTAACTGACCCTGGTTACTATGTACTGGCTCACCCAGGTTACTGTATACTGACTGACCCTGGTTACTGTATACTGACTGACCTTGGTCAGTCTATACTAACTGTCCTGCTCCTATTAAACCACTCCAACACTCCCACACCCTCATGTATAAAGTGGCTCTTTCAGCACGAACTGTTCCCTGCCCTTCCTTAGCACCCTCGCTCTCTCTTTGTTCCTTATCTCAGCTAGATCGGAGTATAATGAGCTGTTGTTGCTGCTGTGTTTTATTCAGCCAGAGCGTGGGATTGTGGACACTGTTTACTCTCTGGCCTGTGTGAGATGGATTGTTGCTGACACAACAAGCACAAATATTTCCATTCCCCCGTCGTTTTATCCGTCAAGAAGCGGCAACAAAAAAATCCCACGAGAACCTGCAAGAGTTTCACCACTTAACCTGCCCTGACCACACTGCTGTATAGTGGTGTTGAGGGGGTGCCATCTTCCAGTAAAGCACTCCCAGCCCGTCAGTGCATTGGGTGCCTTACTGGAAGGTATCATGTGCTGCTATCGATGATAAGTCAGTTCTGAGGAAGGGTTACTGGACCCTGTAATGTTAACACTGCTTTCTCTCCACGCGGGCTGCCAGACCTGCTGAGTTTCTCCCGCAGTTTCTGTTTTTGTTTCTGTTTCCGATGTAGTTTGTGCCAGATCAGATCCTTCACCTCATTACCACCTACACCCCCACCCCCACCGCCCTGTGATGAAGGTCAGGGCTTCAGCCTGGGTAGTTGGATTTGCCAACCTAGCTGGTATCTGCCATGTGCAGGGTGATGATGGACTGTACCCACATCGCACTGAGACACCCATACCATATCGCAGCTGGGATCATCACTGGAAAAGGGTTCCATTCTTCCAGCATGTGTTCACCAAGAGCAGATCTTCAAAAGTCTGTGCCAGGTACCCTGTGAGCTGGCATGATGCCCAGATCCTTGAGAACTCTCTTGTCCCCACTAAAAACTGGATGCCTTATAAGGATGGTTACCCTGAGACTAGAGCTACCCTGTGTAACTCCATCACACAACAGCAGGCCACTTTTCCACCAGATGGTGGTGCAGACAGTGGCCTTCCTGAACAAGAGGTTCTGATCATTGGCTTAGGCTGCGGGGAGTGGTACAGTGTGGACAGAGTGTACCACAAAAGCCTGGCATGCTGTGCTCTGCGCAACCGGAGCACGCAAAGACGGGACGTGATGGACGCTGAAAGAGCTGCGAGAGCAGTTTTACGAGGAGCAGGATGAGGATGAGGGTATCAAGCAGAAGGAATTTCGCATTCTGCGTGATGGAACGGGATAACGACAGGCACTGCAAGCCAGACAGGACTAAACTGGCATGAAAACAGAAATTCTCATTTCTGAAGAAGGATCTGAAACATTAACTCGGATTTCTCGCCGCAGACCTGCTGCGTTTTTCAGCCAATTTCCGTTTTGGTTTCAGATTCCCAGCATCCGCAGTTCTTCCGGTTTTTTTTGTTTCGGACCCAGTTCCAAGAGATGAGTGCTGTTTGCAGGGATCGATTGTTGACTGTCGATTAGCTGATCGAAAGCCAAGCAGTCACTGCCTGTTCTGTTTTCCCATTTCTTCTTCGCTTTTCTTGTTGTTCAATAAGTAACGTTTCCAACTGAACAATAAGATAATGCTATGCTACTGTGTGTGTTAGGGAACGAGCAGACAGGGTTTGGACATGACATGGTGCTGGGGATAGCAGTTCAGCTGCCTTGCTTGAAATTTGTAGCTGCAGTGACAGTGGCAGTCTATCAGTCAGGTAATGATGTAAAATAGCAACACACTCATGAATGTGAGCTTCTATTTGCCATGAAGAGCCACCCGTGCCACCTCTGTGCCCTCGAAAAGCCTTTTCCTTTTGCTAACTTTTACCTACACAGTGAAGGGTAACTCCTGGCTGCCAGTGCTCAATGCTAGCTCTGCTGACCAAAAGCAGCCCTCGAGACAGTCACATTCAACACCCGGTTCTGGGCCAGCGAGGAGGGCAGCTTTAATGAGTCAAAACAGAAAATGCTGGAGGAAACTCAGCAGGTCTGGCAGCCATCTGTGGAGAGAGAGAGAGAGAGAAAAACAGAGTTAACGTCTCGACTCCAGAGCACCCTTCCTTGCCTCTGCCCACTTAAAGCTGGAGAATATGTTGCGTTCACCTTGGTGCCAACAGAGGTTGGGCTGAATGACCTATTTCTTTCTACGCTCCTGGATGGATCTGGTTTTTGAAAGGACGACACAGTGGGTAGCACTATTGCCTCACCATACCAGGGACCTGGCTTTGATTCCAGCCTTGGCCAACTGTCTGTGTGGAGTTTATATGTCTCCCCATATCTGGGTGCTCCGGTTTCCTCCCACAATCCGAATATGTGCAGGTCAGGTGGATTGGCATTATTGGTCTCACCATGTGTCTAATTTGGGCGGCACGGTGGCTCAGTGGTTAGCACTGCTGCCTCACAGCACCAAGGACCCGGGTTCGATTCCAGCCTCGGGCGACTGTCTGTGTGGAGTTTGCACGTTCTCCCCGTGTCTGTGTGGGTTTGTTCTGGTTTCCTCCCATGTTTCAAAGAGGTGCAGGTTAGGGTGAACTGGCTGTGCTAAATTACCCATACTGTTCAGGGATGTGTACTTTAGGTGCATTAGTCAGAGGGGAATGGGTCTGGGTGGGTTACTCTTTGGAGGGTCGGTATGGACTTGTTGGGCCAAATGGCCTGTTTCCACCCTGTAGGGATTCTATTCTATGACCTCAGCCCTACACTTCTTGAAGTTCCCGGGAATCTATTACACAAAAGGTCTAATGGAAGGCAAATTGTTGTTGTAATGCAATAGGCAGTGAGAGTGGTGGATCAGCCAAAAGCTGGGAAAGCACTGTGTCAATGAATAAGCTGATTTGCCAGTTCCATCCTAAATTTATGGTACTTATAAAGGTGACTGTGTATATTCTATTACTAACAGTTCGCTTTTATTATCCCACTGAAGCAAACGTGCACACTAAAACCCTGAGAGTGGCAGCTAGAATGGTCTTCACCTGAGCCAGAGGGGTACCAATATCCTGGGGGGGCAAATTTGCGAATGGTCTCCGGGTGTGTTTAAACTAAGTCAGCAGGGGGATGGAAACCTAAATTGTAGCTCGAGTGTAGAGGAGGTTGAGAGTAGGGAGGTCCAAAATAAGGTTTCAGGGTCGCAAGAGGGCACTGGCAAGCAGGAAGGTGGCTTGAAGTGTGTCTACTTCAATGCCAGGAGCATTCGGAATAAGGTGGGTGAACCTGCAGTCTGGGTTGGTACCTGGGACTTCGATGTTGTGGCCATTTCGGAGACATGGGGAGAGCAGGGACAGGAATAATTGTTGCAGGTTTTGGGATTTAGATGTTTCAATAAGAGCAGAGAAGATAATAAAAGAGAGGGAGGTGTGGCATTGTTAGTCAAGGACAGTATTACGGTGGCAGAAAGGATGTTTGAGGACTTGTCTACTGAGGTAGTATAGGCTGAGGTTAGAAACAGGAAAGGAGAGGAGAGGACACCCTGTTGGGAGTTTTCTATCAGCCTCCGAATAGATCCAGAGATGTAGAGGAAAGGATAGCAAAGATTATTCTCGATAGGAGTGAGAGTAACAGGGTAGTTGTTATGGGGGACTTCAACTTACCAAGTGTTGACTGGGAATATTATAGTTTGAGTACTTTAGGTGGGTCAGGTTTTGTCCAGTGTAAGCAGGAAGGTTTCCTGACACAGTATGTAGACAAGCCAACAAGGGGCGAGGCCGCATTAGATTTGGTACTGGGTAATGGTGTTAGTACAGGTGTTAGATTTGGAGGTAGGTGAGCACTTTGGTGATAGTGACCACAATTCAGTTATATTTACTTTAGCAATGGAAAGGGATAGGTATATACCACAGGACAAGAGTTATTGCTGGGGGAAAGGCAATTATGAAGTGATTTGGCAGGATTTAGGATGCATAGGATGGGGAAGGAAACTGCAGGGGATGGGCACAATTGAAATGTGGAGCTTATTCAAGGAACAGCTACTGCGTGTCCTTGATAAGTATGTACCTGTCAGGCAGGGAGGAAGTGGTCGAGTGAAGGAGCCGTGGTTTACTAAAGACGTTGAATCTCTTGTCAAGAGGAAGAAGGCGGCTTATGTTAGGATGAGATGTGAAGGCTCAGTTTGAGTGTTACAGGTTAGCCAGGAAAGACCAAAAGAGAGAGCTAAGGAGAGCCAGGAGGGGAAATGAGAAGTCTTTGGCAGGTTGGATCAAGGAACACCCTAAAGCTTTCTATAGGTAGATCAGGAACAAAAGAATGACTAAGAGTAGGGTTAGGGCCAATCAAGGATAGTAGTGGGAAGTTGTGCGTGGAGTCCGAGGAGATAGGGGAAGCGCTAAATGAATATTTTTTATCAGTATTTACACTGGAAAAAGACAATGTTGTCGAGGAGAATACTGAGATACAGGCTACCAACCTAGACAGGATTGAGATTTACAAGGAGAAGGTGTTAGCAATTCTGGAAAGTGTGAAAATAGATAAGTCCCCTGGGCCAGATGGGATTTATCCCAGGATTCTCTGGGAAGCCAGGGAGGAGACTGTAGAGCCTTTGGCTTTGATCTCTATGTCATCACTGTCTACAGGAACAGTGCCAGAAGACTGGACGATAGCAAATGTTGTCCCCTTGCTCAAGAAGGGGGAGTAGAGACAACCCTGGTAATGATAGACCAGTGAGCCTTACTTTGGGTGTGGGTAAAGTGTTGGAAAAGGTTATAAGAGATAGGATTTACAATCATCTTGATAGAAATAAGTTGATTAGGGATAGTCAACACGGCTTTGTGAAGGGTAGGTCTTGCCTCACAAACCTTATTCAGTTCTTTGAGAAGGTGACCAAACAGGTGGATGAGGGTAAAGCAGTTGATGTGGTGTATGTGGATTTCAGTAAGGTGTTTGACCAAGTTCCCCATGATAGGCTACTGAACAAAATACAGAGGCATGGGATTGAGGGTGATTTAGCGGTTTGGATCAGAAATTGGCTAGCTGAAAGAAGACAGAGGATGGTGGTTGATGGGAAATGTTCATCCTGGAGTTCAGTTATGAGCAGTTATAAGGATCTGTTTTGGGTCTACTGTTTTGTTATTTTTATAAATAACCTATATGAGGGCGTAAAAGGATAGGTTAGTAAATTTGCAGATGACACTAAGGTCGGTAGAGTTGTGGATAGCGTTGAAGGATGTTGTAGGTTACAGAGGGACATAGATAAGCTGCAGAGCTGGGCTGAGAGGTGGCAAATGGAGTTTAATACAGAAAAGTGTGAGGTGATTCACTTTGGCAGGAGCAACAGGAATGCAGAGTACTGGGCTAATGGTAAGATTCTCGGTAGTGTGGATGAACAGAGAGATCTCGGTGTTCATGTACATAGATCCCTGAAAGTTGCCACCCAAGTTGAGAGGGTTGTTAAGGAAGCATACGGTGTGTTAGCTTTTATTGGGAGAGGGATTGAGTTTTGGAACCACAAGGTCATGCTGCAGCTGGACAAAACTCTGGTGTGGCCGCACTTGGAGTATTGCGTACAGTTCTGGTCACCGCATTATAGGAAGATGTGGAAGCTTTGGAAAGGGCTCAGAGGAGATTTACTCGGATGATGCCTGAGAGTGAAGGAAGGTCTTAGGAGGAAAGGCTGAGGGACTTGAGGCTGATTTTGTTAGAGAGAAGAATGTTGAGAGATGACTTAATTGGGACATATAAAATAATCAGAGGGTTGGATAGGGTGGACAGGGAGAGCCTTTTTCCTCGGATGGTGATGGCTCGCACGAGAGGACATAGCTTCAGACTGAGGAGTGATAGATACAGGACAGATGTCAGAGGTGGTTTCTTTACTCAGTGAGTAGTAGGGGCGTGGAATGCACTGCCTGCAACAGTAGTAGACTCGCCAACTTTAAGTGCATTTAAATGGTCATTGTATGGACTTATGGATGAAAATGGAATAGATGGGCTTCACAGGATCGAGGGCCTGTACTGTGCTGTGTCAGCCGCTGGCTATATATAGACTTCAGTATTTGTTTGTTGGCTCTCACTGGGACGCCAGACTTCAAGTTGGGGGGGGGGGGGAGAGAAAAAAAGACCAAAGCAGCCGTGAAAACTGAGGCGTTCACCAAATTGAGACGTCCAGAGATCAGAATCAAGGAAGTGGCTTCCTGTTCCATTCCTGCAGCCTTTTGAAAAGGAACACGCACTGGCTGGAGTCGCACCGTCTGCAATGTGCAGCCTCAGCACAGGCCCCTCGAGCTGCAGGCAGACCCTGGGGCTGCGGTAAGCTCGCTGCCATTTTGTCACAGGGGCCATCCCAACGGCGGTAAATTGCAGCAGTCACTGGCTACTTCCCGCCCTCCCAGTCTCCCTCGCACAGCGAAGGAGGATGCAAGCTGACTCATTCTTTGTGGCGATAATATAAAACGACAGCAATCAACTGTGAGAACCCTCTCCCCTCCATGATAGATCTAAATCTCCCCCACGGCGTCAGGCTACACCCCGACCGGGGATGTCCTTTCACAATGCAGCTACTGCTTTAACACAGGCAACACAAGGGCACAGCAGGTTCCCACAAGCAGCGACGTGATGGTGACCCGGTTTCTCTCAGATATATTCGCTCCAGCATCTTTGAGAGTGAGCAGGAGTTCTGCTCGGGCCTCGTCTGAGAGAGCAGCGCCTCCGACAGTGCAGCACTCCGCCAGTGCCGCTCTGGAAGCACTAACCTTCAGACTCAGTGGTAAGAGCTGCTGCCGACTGGGCCAGGCCTTGAAGTGGAGATCGCTCAAAATCCCCCAAGACAAAGTATCACTAGATAAGACACTCTAACTCACAACACGAACCTCTGCCCTGCCTCTCCATGACAGGGAGGTGGACAAGGTCAGAAGTCACACACCACACCAGCTTATCATCCAACTGGGTTATTTGAAATCACAGTCATGTGACCCCACATTTCCAACACAATAGTTCTGTCCTGCTCCTTGGATTTTATCGAAAAAGCTGCAGTTATTGAAATGAGAAGGAGGTGGAAAGGAGTGGGGGGCATGGATAGAAGAGCAGAGAAAAACACTTGACCCAAAAGCAGTGCTGGCAATCCGCCTGTTCCATTCAGAAACTATGGGGAGGCCTGGGAACCTTACAGCTGCAAGCAGAATTGTTACAGCCGGGGCCCCAGTCGACTCCATAAAATCCACCCCTCTGATCTGGGACGGTCTCGTTCAAATAATTAAGTGAGCAATCCACCTCTGGGAAAGGATTGATTGTCTGCTCCCATCCCACTCCCATGAGATATTCAAGATGATAAAAGTTCAGGATAAAATCGACCTGGAGCTGGCGCTTCCTCTCCTGGGGCATTCTAGGGTGAGAGGTTATAGTTGAAAATGTGTTGCTGGAAAAGCGCAGCAGGTCAGGCAGCATCCAAGGAACAGGAGACAGGTGTCTGCTGGACACACTTTCCTCATTCCTGAAGAAGGGTTTATGCCCGAAATGTCGATTCTCCTGTTCCTTGGATGTTGCCTGACCTGCTGCGCTTTTCCAGCAACACATTTTCAGCTCTGATCTCCAGCATCTGCAGCCCTCGCTTTCTCTTTGAGAGGTTATAGTCTTTGGATACAGGGGAGCAAATTTAAAACAGAGCTAAGGAGAAACCGCTTCTCCCAGAGGGTTGTGAATCTGTGGAATTCACTCCCCCAAAGTGCAGAGGATGCTGGGACAGTGAGTCACTTTAAGGAGGAGTTAGATAGATGTTTAATTAGATTCTCTCCAGGGTGGAAACAGGTCCTTCAGCCTAATAATTCCACACCAACCCTCCAAAGAGCAGCCTACTCCCCTATTTACCCCTAACACTATGGGCAATTTAACATGGCCATTTTACCTAAGCTGCACATCTTTGGACTGTGGGAGAAAACACACACACAGAGAATGTGCAAACTCTACACAGACAGTCACCCAAGGCTATAATTGAACCCAGGTCCCTGGTGCTGTGAGGTAGCAGTACTAACTACTGAGCTACCCATCGGTAATGGGTTGAAGGGATATAGAGAGAAGGCAGGAAAATGGGGATGAGGAGCATATCAGTCATGTTCAAAGGTGGAGCAGAGTCAATGGGCTGAATGGCCTAATTTGAGTCCGATATCTTAGAACTTATGAATCCCTTGCCCCTGTCCTGCCTCTGATCAAACTGGGAGTGGCTATCTTCAACTTGGATTGGGATGGCATGGGACCTTTAAAAGACTTGAACAGCCCAACCATCCCAGACTCACCTGGTTTTGGGATTGAAATTACCCCACTGTCTATTCACCCCTCAATTTCCATCAGCAGAGTGAGGGCTATGTGGGATTTCTGAGCAGCTGATATGGAGAAGACAGCCTAGTGGTATTATCACTAGAATATTAATCCAGAGATTAGATCAGAGTGGTGCTGGAAAAGCACAGCAGGTCGGGCAGCATCCGAGGAGCAGGAAAATCGACGATTTGGGCAAAAGCCCTTCATCAGGAATAGAGGGACCTTGGTAATGTTCTGGGTTAAAATCCTGCCACGGCAGATGGTGGAATTTGGAATCAATATTAAAAAAAAGGCCATTTGTTGATTGTCAAAAAAAAGTCCACCTGTTTACTGATGCTGTTTTAAGAAGGAAATCTGCTGTCCTTTACCTGGCCTGGCTGGCATGTGACTCCAGACCCACAGACAATGTGACTTACTCTTAACTGCCCTCTGGCCTAGCCAGCGATGCCCACATGCTGTGGGAAAAGAGGACTCTGAAACTCTGACAGTATTTCAGCGTTCACTGAAGGCACAGAGTACATGGGTAGTCCTCAGGTCTGAGTGGGGTTAAGTACAGCCTAATGGGTGACATAAGGCTGGGGTTAGAGTCTGTACCTTTCCTGCTTTCTCTCTCTGGGGTCCACATGGAGTGGACAACTGCGTGCAGGCTGGAAGATGTTGGAATATTTCCAGCTGCAGAAGCCTTCAGCTCGGCTGCCCTAAACTCTCTGCTCATTTTGAGTGATAGCTCTGTGGTTTGTGTCTGTTGCAATGTGTGAAGTGGCTTTCCAGACATTGGCCTATTTGTTTACCGTTTTCTGGGATCAATGCGACCACGTGTGGATTCGTGGCGCTCCACCCCCTCCTCCCCCTGGCTACTTTGTCAAGTGCATGCCTTGTAATCTCATCAAAGTTGGCTGTGAAAGCCTACTTCAAAGAAGATCAAAGGAAACAATGATAAATAAACAGCTGCAGCCGCAGACAGCATTCCCCTGGGGCCGAAAGAAAGCAGCAGTTCAGGTCCAAGTTTCAAACTGGAGAAAGGTAGATTGTGGTGATTCGGACCTTTGACAATACTGGGCTGCTAAATATCAAAGGCAGAAAACGAAGCCTCGGGTGGCTTTTTAATACTCTGAGAGTCCGAGAGATGTACAGCATGGAAACAGACCCTTCGGTCCAACCCGTCCATGCCGACCAGATATCCCAATCCAATCTAGTCCCACCTGCCAGCACCCAGCCCATTTCCCTCCAAACCCTTCCTATTCATATACCCATCCAAATGCCTCTTAAATGTTGTAATTGTACCAGCCTTCATCACTTCCTCTGGCAGCTCATTCCATACACGTACTACCTTCTACGTGAAAAAGTTGCCCCTCTTTTCTATCTTTCCCCTCTCACCCTAAACCTATGCCCTCGAGTTCTGGACTCCCTGACCCCAGGGAAAAGACTTTGTCTATTTATCCTATCCATGCCCCTCATAATTTTGTAAACCTCGATAAGGTCACCCCTCAGCCTCCGATGCTCCAGGGAAAACAGCCCCAGCCTGTTCAGCCTCTCCCTGTAGCTCAGATCCTCCAACCCAGGCAACATCCTTGTAAATCTTTTCTGGACCCTTTCAAGTTTCACAACATCTTTCCGATAGGAAGGAGACCAGAATTGTGTACAGTATTCCAATAGTGGCCTAACCAATGTCCTGTACAGCCACAATATGACTTCCCAACTCCTGTACTCAATACTCTGACCAATAAAGGAAAGCATACCAAACGCCTTCTTCCAGCGACTCCACTTTCATGGAGCTATGAACCTGCACTCCAAGGTCTCTTTGTTCAGCAACACTCCCCAGGACCTTACCATTAAGTGTATAAGTCCTGCTAAGATTTGCTTTCCCAAAATGCAGCACCTCGCATTTATCTGAATTAAACTCCATCTGCCACTTCTCAGCCCATTGGCCCACCTGGTCCAGATCCTGTTGTAATCTGAGGTGACCCTCTTCGCTGTCCACTACACCTCCAATTTTGGTGTCATCTGCAAACTTACTAACTGTACCTCTCATGCTCGCATCCAAATCATTTATATAAATGACAAAAAATAGAGGGCCCAGCACCGATCCTTGTGATCCACTGGTCATAGGCCTCCAGTCTGAAAAACAACCTTCCACCACACTACCCTCTGTCTTCTACCTTTGAGCCAGTTCTGTATCCAAATGGCTAGTTCTCCCTGTATTCCATGAGATCTAACCTTGCTAATCAGTCTCCCATGGGGAACCTTGTTGAACGCCTTACTGAAGTCCATATAGATCACATCTACCGCTCTGCCCTCATCAATCGTCTTCAAAAAAACTCAATCAAGTTTGTGAGACATGATTTCCCATGCACAAAGCCATGTTGACTATCCCGAATCAGTCCTTGCCTTTCCAAATACATGTACATCCTGTCCCTCAGGATTCCCTCCAACAACTTGCCCACCACCGAGGTCAGGCTCACTGGTCTATAGTTTCGTGGCTTGTCCTTACCACCCTTCTTAAACAGTGGCACCACGTTTGCCAACCTCCAGTCTTCTGGCACCTCACCTGTGACTATCGATGATACAAATATCTCAGCAAGAGGCCCAGCAATCACTTCTCTAGCTTGCCATAGAGTTCTAGGGTATACCTGATCAGATCCTGGGGATTTATCCACCTTTACCCGTTTCAAGACATCCAGCACTTCCTCCTCTGTAATCTGGACATTTTGCTAGATGTCACTATCTATTTCCCTAGATCTATATCTTCCATATCCTTTTCCACAGTAAATACTGATGCAAAATACTCATTTAGTATCTCTCCCATTTTCTGCGGCTCCACACAAAGGCCACCTTGCTGATCTTTGAGAGGCCCTATTCTCTCCCTAGTTACCCTTTTGTCCTTAATGTTTTTATAAAAACCCTTTGGATTCTCCTTAACTCTATTTGCCAAAGCTATCTTATGTCCCCGTTTTGCCCTCCTGATTTCCATCTTAAGTATACTCCTACTGCCTTTATACTCTTCTAAGGATTCACTCAATCTATCCTGTCTATACCTGACATATGCTTCCTTCTTTTTATTAACTAAACTCTCAATTTCTTTAGTCATCCAGCATTCCCTATACCTACCAGCCTTCCCTTTCACCCTGACAGGAATATACTTTCTCTGGATTCTCGTTATCTCATTTCTGAAGGCTTCCCATTTTCCAGCCGTCCTTTTACCTGCGAACATCTGCCCCCAATCAGCTTTCGAAAGTTCTTGCCTAATACCGTCAAAATTGGCCTTTCTCCAATTTAGAACTTCAACTTTTAGATCTGGTCTATCCTTTTCCATCACTATTTTAAAACGAATAGAATTGTTGTGGTTCTGTTCGCCGAGCTGGAAATTTTTGTTGCAAACGTTTCGTCCCCTGTCTAGGTGACATCCTCAGTGCTTGGGAGCCTCCTGTGAAGCGCTTCTGTGGTGTTTTGTGCAGTCCTTGCATGGACTGCACAAAGAAAAATCCCATGCAAGGACTGCACAAAACACATTATAGGACAAACGGGAAGACAGCTAATGATCCGCATCCATGAACATCAACTAGCCACGAAACGCCACGACCAGCTATCCCTAGTAGCCACACACGCAGACGACAAACAACATGAATTCGACTGGGACAACACTACCATTATAGGGCAAGCCAAACAAAGAACAGCCAGGGAATTCCGAGAAGCATGGCACTCATCCACAAACTCCATCAACAAACACATCGACCTGGACCCAATATACCGGCCACTACAGCGGACAGCTGAAACAGACAACCGGAAGCGGCAGGGACAGGCCACTATAAATGCCGGAGGAAACACTACAGAAGCGCTTCACAGGAGGCTCCCAAGCACTGAGGATGTCACCTAGACAGGGGACGAAACGTTTGTAACAAAAATTTCCAGCTCGGCGAACAGAACCACAACAATGAGCACCCGAGCTACAAATCTTCACCCAAACTTTGAACAAATAGAATTATGGTCGCTGGTCCCAAAGTGCTCCCCCACTGACACCTCAGTCACCTGCCCTGCCTTATTTCCCAAGAGTAGGTCTAGTTTTGCACCTCCTCTAATAGGTACATCCACATACTGAATCAGAAAATTGTCTTGTACACACTTAAGAAATTCCTCTCCATCTAAACCTTTAACGCTATGGCAGTCCCAGTCGATGTTTGGAAAGTTAAAATCCCCTGCCATAACTACCCTATTATTCTTACAGATAGCTGAGATCTCCTTACAAGTTTGTTTCTCAATTTCCCTCTAACTATTGGGGGGGGTCTATAATACAATCCCAATAAGGTGATCATCCCTTTCTTATTTCTCAGTTCCACCCAAATAACTTCCCTGGATGTATTTCCGGGAATATCTTCCCTTAGCACAGCTGTAATGCTATCCCTTATCAAAAATGCCACTCCCCCTCCTCTCTTGCCTCCCTTTCTATCCTTCCTGTAGGATTTGTATCCTGGAACATTAAGCTGCCAGTCCTGCCCATCCCAGAGCCATGTTTCTATAATTGCTATGATATCCCAGTCCCATGTTCCTAACCATGCCCCGAGTTCATCTGCCTTCCCTGTTAGGCCCCTTGCATTGAAATAAATGCAGTTTAATTTATCAGTCCTACCTTGTCCCTGGTTGCCCTGACTGTTTGACTCACTTCTGTTCTCAGCTGTACCCATCTCAGATCGATCTCTTTCCTCACTATCTCCCTGGGTCCCACCCCCGCCCCCACCTTACTAGTTTAAATCCTCCTGAGCAGCTCTAGCAAGTTTCCCTGCCAGTATATTAGTCCCCTTCCAATTTAGGTGCAATCCGTCCTTCGTGTACAGGTCACTTCCATCCCAAAAGAGATTCCAATTATCCAAAAATGTGAATCCTTCTCCCATACACCAGCTCCTCAGCCATGCATTCATCTGCTCTATCCTCCTATTCCTGCCCTCACTAGCTCGTAGCACTGGGAGCAATCCAGATATTACTCCCTTGAGGACCTCCTTTTTAAATTCCTGCCTAACTCTCTGTAATCTCCCTTCAGAATCTCAACCTTTTCCCTTCCTATATCGTTGGTTCCAATGTGGACAATGACCTCCTGCTGGTCCCTCTCCCCCGTGAGAACATTCTGCACCCTCTCTGAGACATCCTTGATCCTGGCACCAGGGAAACAAGACACCATTCTGCTTTTTCTCTGCTGGCCACAGAAACATCTGTCTGTACCTCGGACTAGAGAATCCCATAACACAATTGATCTCTTGGAACCCAACGTACCCCTTGTTGCATTAGAGCCAGTCTCAATACCAGAAACTTGTCTGTTCGTGCTACATTCCCCTGAAAGTCCATCACCCCCTACATTATCCAAAACAACATACTTGTTTGAAATGAGTATAGCCACAGAAGGCTCCTGCACTAGCTGCCTACCTCTCTTATCTTTCCTGGAGTTAACCCATCTATGTGACTGTATCTGAGACTTCCCCCCCCCCCCCCCCCCCCTTCCTATAACTGCCATCCATCACATACTGTTGCTGTTGCAAATTCCTCATCGCTTCTGTCTGTCTCTCCAACCGATTTACTCAATCTGATAGGATTCACATCCAACAGCATTTATGGCAGATATAATCCTCTCTTTTAACTCCCACATCTGACAAGAAGTACATATCACTGCAAAGACCATTTTTGCTCCTTCACAATGTACAGACCCAGAAAATAACACCGTCTTATTCCTGTACAAACATTGCTCCAGGTTAAATTAATAGCTATGGCTTATATTTTAAGTTTAATCAAGAGACTTATCTCCAAAAACATATAATCAAGAAAGAATCCACTATACCCACTACTGTAGCCTTTCTCTTGGACAGACTTAAAACAACAATTAACTTATCTGATTCTGGGCTGTGAACTTTGCCCAACAGTTCCTCCAAGATTAGTTGTGAATTTCACTGTTTGTTAATTTTCCCAGATGCACTCCGATGTCTAGCGATACACAAATTCAAACAGCAAAGGCAGTAACTGTGCACGTTCTCTCTCTCTCTCTCCTGCACTGACCTCACCATGTTCTTCCTTTGTCTGCTCTTCTCCCTTTTAAAACTGCTATTGTTTTGACTTTTTTTTTCCAAAGTTCCAAAACAATGCAACAGCGTATAAAACAGTAATTGTTGCTCCTGGAATTCGAGGAAATCACATCCAACACCTAAAATACCTCAAAAAAGGAGCAGCTCTTACAGCCAGAAAATTTTCCCATCCTCCATCTTGGATTACCCAATTGTAGAGTCATACAGCACGGAAACAGACCCTTCGGCCCAACCAGTCCATGCTGACCAAAATCCCAAAATAAATTAGTCCCACCTGCCTGCTGCTGGCCCATCTCCCTCCAAACCTTTCCTATTCACGTCCTTATCCAAATATCTTTTAAACATTGTAACTGTACCCACGTCCACCACTTCCTCAGGAAGTTCATTCCACATACGAGCCACTCTCTGTGTTAAAAAAAAATTGCTCCTCATGTCTTTTTTAAAATCTTTCTCATCTCACCCCTAGACTTGAAATCCCCCACCCTCAGGAAAATACCCCTGCCATTTACCTTATCCATGCCCCTCATGATTTTATAAACCTCTGTAAGGTCATACCTCAAACTCCTACGCTCCAGGGAAAAAAGTCCCAGCCTCTCCTTATAACTCAAAGCCTCCATTCCCAGTAAATCTGTTCTGAACCCTCTCCTGTTTACTATCCTTCCTGTAACAGGGCGACCAAAACTGGACACAGTTCTGCAGAAGAGGCCTCACCAATGTCCTGTACAACCTCAATTATAAAAGGAGAAACCTGCATCTGAGCTGGGCTCCAGCCTATCTAAGGATTGCATTTCTGCAGCATCCGTCATGGATGTCCTGAAACACTTTACAGCCAATTAAGCACTTTTGAAGTGTCATCACTGTTGAAGCAGAGTGTGGCAGCCAATTGGTGCATAGCAAGATCCCACGAACAGCAACATGGTCATGATCAGATCTTTCATATTTTTTCCTGACATTGGGTGATCGGGGACAAACCTTGGCCAGAATACTGAGGAAATCAACCACCTGCTCCACCCCACACTCCGGTTTAAAGTTCTATCCAAAAGTCACAACTGAGCAATTTAAGTTCAAGGAAACTTCTGAAGTAGAATCTGGAACACCGACAGAGAACAGGGCAATGACAGACATCTTATGATTTGGAAATCCACCAGCCGAAGCTTATGAATGAGTTCAGTCAGTGAAAATGAGCACTGTGTCCATATGTTAGCACTGCTGCCTCACAACACCAGTGACCCGGGTTAGATTCCAGCCTCGGGCGACTGTCTGCGTGGACTTCCGCCCACAGTCCAAAGCTGTGCAGGTTAGGTTGGATTGGCCGTGTTAAATTGTCCCATAGTGCCCAGGGATGTGCAGATTAGGGTGGATTGGCCATGCTACATTGTCCCATAGTGCCCAGGGATGTGCAGGTTAGGGTGGATTGGCCATGCTAAATTGCCCATACTCCCCAGGGATGTGCAGGTTAGGGTGGATTGGCCATGCTAAATTGTCCCATAGTGTCCAGGGATGTGCAGGTTAGGTTGGATTGGCCATGCTAAATTACCCATAGTGCCCAGGGATGTGCAGGTTAGGGTGGATTGGCCATGCTAAATTGTCCCATAGTGTCCAGGGATATGCAGGTTAGGGTGGATTGGCCATGCTAAATTGTCCCATAGTGCCCAGGGATGTGCAGGTTAGGGTGGATTGGCCATGCTAAATTGCCAATTGTGTTCAGGGATGTGCAGGTAAGGGTGGAATGGCCATGTAAGTTGCCCATTGTGTTCAGGGCTGTTAAGGTTAGGATGGATTAGCCATGCTAAATTACCCATAGTGCTCAGGGATGTGCAGGTTAGGATGGATTGGCTGTGCTAAATTGCCTATAGTGCTCAGGGATGTGCAGGTTAGGGTGGATTGGCCATGCTAAATTACCCATCGTGCTCAGTGATGTGCAGATTAGGGTGGATTGGCCATGCTGAATTGTCCCATAGAGTCCAGGGATGTGCAGGTTAGGGTGGATTGGCCATGCTAAATTTTCCCATAGTGACCAGGGATGTGCAGGTTAGGGTGGATTGGCCATGCTAAATTGTCCCATAGTGACCAGGGATGTGCAGGTAAGGGTGGATTGGCCATGCTAAATTGTCCTGTAGTGTCCAGGGATGTGCAGGTTAGGGTGGATTGGCCATGCTAAATTGCCCCATAGTGACCAGTGATGTGCAGGTTAGGGTGGATTGACCATGCTAAATTGTCCTGTAGTGTCCAGGGATGTGCAGGTTAGGGTGGATTGGCCATGCTAAATTGTCTTGTAATGCCCAGGGATATGCAGGTTAGGGTGGATTGGCCATGCTAAATTACCCATAGTGCTCAGGGATGTGCAGGTTAGGGTGAATTGGCCATGCTAAATTGTCCCATAGTGGCCAGGGATGTGCAGGTCAGGATGGATTGGCAATGCTAAATTACCCATAGTGCCCAGGGATATGCAGGTTATGGTGGATTGGCCATGCTAGATTATCCCATAGTGCTCAGGGATGTGCAGGTTAGGGTGGGATTGGCCATGCTAAATTGCCCATAGTGCTCAGGGATGTGCAGGTTATGGTGGATTGGCCATGCTGAATTGCCTTATAGTGACCACGGATGTGCAGGTTATGGTGGATTGGCCATGCTGAATTGCCTTATAATGACCAGGGATGTGCAGGTTATGGTAGATTGGCCATGCTAAATTGCCCCATAGTGCCCAGGGATGTGCAGGTTCAGTTGGGTTGGCCATGCTAAATTGCCCATCGTGTCCAGTGATGAGCAGGTTAGGGTGGATTGGCCATGCTATTTTGCCCTGTAGCATCCGGTGATGTGCAGGCTAGGTGGGTGAGCCATGGGAAATCAGGGTTATCGGGGAAAACATCGGAGAGTAGGTCTGGGTGGGGTGCTCTTTGGAGGGTTGGTGTGGACTCAATAGGCCGAAAGGCCTGCTTACACATTACAGAGGAACCTCGATTGTGCAAATCTCAATTATCTGAATTTCGGATTATCCAAAGAAGATCTCAAGGTCCCGTCAGAAACATTTCCTCAAAGTGGTGTTTCCAACCCTGATTGTGTCTTTTGGTCACGATGATTAAAAATGAACCCAGCCTACTGAAATACTGCCATCGATGGGAGCCCAGGCACTGTCTCCAAATGACTGACCGCCTGCCCTTTCTCTCTCTCTCTCTCTCTTCCCACACTTTCCCTAGAGTTCTACACAGGTGTGTACCCTAAACCCCCCGTTCCCCAGATAATCTCTCCAACATTGTCCTGTACAGGGCAGAGGTGGAACCTGTCAAAATGTTGCAGTAAAAAGCTATGTGTGTGTGTGTGTGTGTGTGTGTGTCTGAGAGACTAAGTGTATGTTTGTGTGTGAGAGAGAGTGTGTGAGCATGTATGTGTGACTTTGTGTGGTGTGTGTGCACGTCTGTGTGTGTGTGTGTCTGTGAGTGTGCACGTGTGCCTATGTGTGTATGTATCTGTGAGTGTGCACGTGTGTCTGTGTGTGTGTGAGAGACTAAGTGTATGTTTGTGTGTGAGAGAGTGTGTGTGAGCATGTGTGTGTAAATTTCTGTGAGTGTGTGTGTGTGTGACTTTGTGTGAGTGTGTCTGTGAGTGTGTGTGTGTCTGTGAGTGTGCACGTGTGTCTGTGTGTGTATGTGTCTGTGAGTGTGCACATGTGTCTGTGTGTGTGTGAGAGAGACTAAGTGTATGTTTGTGTGTGAGAGAGTGTGTGAGCATGTGTGTGACTTTGTGTGTGTGTGAGTGTGTGTGTGCGTCTTGTGTGTGTGTGTGCACATGTGTCTGTGTGTGTGTCTGTTTGAGACTAAGTGTATGTTTGTGTCTGAGAGAGAGTGTGTGTGAGCATGTGTGTGTAAATTTGTGTGAGTGTGTGTGCGTGTGTCTGTGAGTGGGTGTGCATCTGTGTGTGTGTCTGTGAGTGTGCATGTGTGTCTGTGTGTGTGTGAGAGAACTAAGTGTATGTTTTTGTGTGAGAGAGAGTGTGTGAGCATGTGTGTGTGTGACTTTGTGTGAGTGTGTGTGTGTCTGTGAGTGTGCGTGCGTCTTGTGTGTGTCTATGAGTGTGCACGTGTGTCTGTGTGTGTGTCCGTGAGAGAGACTAAGTGTATGTTTGTGTGTGAGAGAGAGTGTGTGTGAGCATGTGTGTGTGACTTTGTGTGAGTGTGTGTGCGTGTGTCTGTGAGTGTATGTGTGAGAGTGTGTGTCTGTGAGTCTGTGTGTGTGTCTGTGAGTGTGTGTCTGTGTGAGTGTGAGTGTGTGTGAGAGAGAGTGTGTTTGTGAGTGTGTGTGTGTCTATGTGTGTGTGTGTGTCTATGATTGTCTGTGTGTGTGTGTGCGCGTGGTATGCTGCTGCCTAGTCTCCTGAACACGGAGCAGACTTAGCAAGTGCTCACTCTGTCAATCCCATTGAACTGATGGGGTGGGAGGTGCTAGAGGCTTCAGCAATGCTGCAGCTCCCTTACACACAAGTGTGTGTCTGCTCAGAAACAAACCCTGAGACAGAGAGAGGAGCAAGGTAGGCAGAGAGAGGAAATAGGCAACTATAGAAAACTACAGGCCCCAGAGGAGAGGCAATGAATCATTAACCGAATAATCAGTTACCTAAATGAAATAGTGCCTGCCCATCTCGTTCGGATAATCGAGGTTCCTCTGTTTAGGGCTTCTATGAACATATAACATACTAATTAAAATTCAAATCCCCTTATCAACTCCCTCTTGAGCACTCAGACAGGAAAAAGATAGGTGATTGATGAAGGAAAGCTGGGAGGCAGATCACCAAAATTGGAGGTGTAGTGGACAGTGAAGAAGGTTACCTCAGATTAGAACAGGATCTTGATCAGACAGGCTATTGGACTGAGAAGTGGCAGATGGAGTTGAATTTAGATAAGTGCGAGGTGCTGCATTTTGGGAAAGCAAATCTTAGCAGGACTTATACACTTAATGGTAAGGTCCTAGGGAGTGTTGCTGAACAAAGAGACCTTGGAGTGCAGGTTCATAGCTCCTTGAAAGTGGAGTCGCAGGTAGATAGGATAGTGAAGAAGGCGTTTGGTATGCTTTCCTTTATTGGTCAGAGTATTGAGTACAGTAGTTGGGAGGTCATGTTGCGGCTGTACAGGTCATTGGTTAGGCCACTGTTGGAATATTGCATGCAATTCTGGTCTCCTTCCTATCGGAAAGATGTTGTGAAACTTGAAAGGATTCAGAAAAGATTTACAAGGATGTTGCCAGGGTTGGAGGGTTTGAGCTATAGGGAGAGGCCGAACAGGCTGGGGCTGTTTTCCCTGGAGCATCAGAGGCTGAGGGGTGACCTTATAGAGGTTTATAAAATCATGAGGGGCATGGATAGGGTAAATAGACAAGGTCTTTTCCCTGGGGTGGGGGAGTCCAGAACTAGAGGGCATAAGTTTAGGGTGAGAGGGGAAAGATATAAAAGAGACCTAAGGGGCAACCTTTTCACAGAGAGGGTGATGCATATATGGAATGAACTGCCAGAGGAAATGGTGGAGGCTGGTACAATTACAGCATTTAAGAGGCATCTGGATGGGTATATGAATGGGAAGGGTTTAGAGGGATATGGACCAAAAGGGACTAGATTAATTTAAGGTATCTGGTCGGCATGGACGAGTTGGACTGAAGGGTTTGTTTCCGTGCTATACACCTCTATGACTGTCTATAATGGTTCCTTTTCCCAGATTGCTGAAATTATTCTTATGATGGTTCAAATGTTCCTTTTCAGTTGTCTTTCTCTGGATGCTTCCACTAGTTTGCAAGAGGCACAGGGTGGCTGGTTCACTGGTAAAATGTTTCCGACTTATCAATTAAACATCACAGCTTACAGCAACTGCTGAAGGAAAGACAAACTGACTCTCTTCAGGTTTACTGCAGAGAACAGGGAGACATCCCCTGAGCTGATGGAAATCAAAACACTTCTCCCTATCCTGCTTCTAGCCCCAAGTTGTTCTGTTACTTGAGAACAATCACATGGTTGTTGGCAGGAAGAAGGCTTTTGTCACTGACAATTGGTCACTGGTCCATAGACCATTTAACTTCTTGTTGCCACCCAGCTCATCTGTACACACAACGGGGATGGGGTGACACTATAGGCCTCCCAATAACTCGGGAATACGAAAGGTGCAATCACTATGATGTGGTTATACTCTTGGCCTCCCAACAGCCAGTGGGACATTGAGGAACAGGTATGTAGGAAGTTCATGGACTGATGTAAAAACAACAGAGTTGTTGTAGTGGGTGATTTTAAGTTCAGCAATATTGACTGGGACTCCCTTAGTGATGGGGGCTTAGATGGGGCAGTATTTGTTTGGTGTATTTAGGAGGGTTTCTTGAAACAATACTAGATAGTCCAACTATCTGTACCAGACCTTGTGTTGGGGAATCAGCCTGGCCAGGTGGTCACATTTTCAGTGGGGGAGCATTTTGGGAACAGTGATCATAATCTTGTAAGTTTTAAGATAGCTATGGAAAAGGATGAGACTGGTCCTCAGGTAAAAGTGCTAAATTGGGGGAAGGCTAATTACAACAGTATTAGGCAGGAACTGGAGAATTTAGACTGGGGGCAGCTGTTTGAAAAAAAATTGACATCTGACATGTGGGAGTCTTTTAAAGACCAGGTGATCAGAGTTCAGGACCAACATGTGCCTGTGAGGCTGAAAGATAAGGATGGCAAGATTCTGGAACCCTGGATGACAAGCGATATTGCAAGTAGAGTCAAAAAGGAAAAAGAAGCATATCTAAGGTTTCAGAAACAGAAATCAAACAAGGCCCTTGAGTATAAATGAAGCAGAAAAGAACTTAAAGAAAGGTATTAGGAGAGTTAGAAGGGACCATGAAATGTCCTTGTGGGCGGCACAGTGGCACAGTGGTTAGCACTGCTGCCTCACAGCGCCAGAGACCCGGATTCAATTCCCGCCTCAGTTGACTGTCTGTGGGGAGGTTGCACGTTCTCCCTGTGTCTGAGTGGGTTTCCTCCGGGTGCTCCAGTTTCCTCCCACAGTCCAAAGATGTGCAGGTCAGGTGAATTGGCCATGCTAAATTGCCCGTAGTGTTAGGTTAGGGGTATGGCTGGGTTGCGCTTCGGCGGGCCTGTTTTCACACTGTAAATAATCTAATCTAATCTAATCGTCCTTGGCAACTAGGATCAAAGAGTATCCAAAGGCATTTTCTCCATTTGTTAGGAGCAGGAGGGTAACTAGGGTCACTCAAGGACAAAGGAGGCAGTTTGTGTGGAGACATAGGAGGTGGGTGAGGTCCTTAATGAGTACTTGGCATCAGTATTCCCCAAGAAGAAAGATGTGGGTGATGGTAAGTTCAGGGAGGGTTATGTTAATATTCTAGGACATGTCAATATTAAGGAAGAGGAGGTGTTCGTTATCTTGAAAAACCTTCAGATAGATAAATCCCCAGGGCCTTATTGAATCTATCTCAGGATCCTGAAGGAGACAAGGTGGCCTTGGCAGAGATCTTTGTATCCCCTTTCGTCACAGGTGAGGTCCCAGAAGGCTGGAGAATAGCCAGTGTCGTCCCTTTGTTCAAGAGCGACCACAGGGATAATCCAGGAGATTAGAGGCCGGTGAGCCTTCCATCAGTGGTCGGGAAATTATTGGAGAAGGCTCTTCAGAACAGGACTCACTTGCATTTGGAGAAGAATGGACATATCAGGGATAGTCAGCACAGCTTTGTGCAGGGGAGGTCTTGACTCACAAATCTGAATGAGTTTTTTGAGGAACTGATATAAGTGATTGATGAGGATAAGGCAGAAGTTGTTGTCTACACGGACTTTACTAAAACATTTGGCAAGGTCCCTCATGATTGGCTCGTCCAGAAGATTAAGTCACATGGGATCTATGGTGAGTTGATGTTAGATACAAAATTGGCTTGGCCATGGAAGACAGAGAGTAGCTGTGGAGGGTGGTGGGGGTAAGGTGTTGGTTTCTGCCTGGGGGTCTGTGTTCAACAAGGATCAGTGCTGGGGGATCTCTGTTGTTTGTAATGTATATAAATGATTATGAAAATCTAGGAGGTCTGATTAGTAAGTTTGCAGGCAACATGAAAATTGGTGGAGTTGGATGTTGAGGAAGGATATTAAAGGATACAGCAGGATATAGATCAGCTGTAAGAAATGGAGAAATGGCAGATGGAGTTTAATCCTGACAAGGGTGAGGTGATGCATTTTGGGAGGTCAAATCCAAGGGGAAAGTATAGAGTAAAGGGTAGGACCCTTAGGAGCATTGATATCCGGAGGGAGCCCACAGCTCCCTGAAAGGGGCAGCACACGTGGGTAAGGTGGTAAAGAGGGCAATACAGCATGTTTACCTTCATCAGGCAGGGCACTGAGTATACAAGGTGGCAGGTCACGTTACAGCTGTATAAAACATTACTGAGGCCACATTTGGAGCATTGTGCCATTACTTTTACCTGCAATGCAGGGGTGTTTAATGACTGTTCTCAAACTGTGATCTCCACAGTAAGACACCTGAGCCGAAGCACTTCTGCCCTGTCTGCTTTCCTTCTTTTTTATCTTTCTCAGCTTTTTCCTCTTTTTCATTTTCGTCACCTTCTTATGAAGAACTCAGCCGTGGTGGCATCAGCCGCAGAGGCATTTGGCGAGGTGCCCAGCGTGTTGGAGGTGTGTTTGTGTTCCTGGCGCAGTGGAAGGAGGCGGGTTGAGCTCAGTATGGGAGCTGGCAGCATCAGCAGTGGTGGGCCCAAAGTGGACTCATGGCGACGGTGGTGGAGGCAAAATGGTGGTGATGCTGTTGCAGCAGCAGCAGCAGCAGCAAAGGGGCCTGGAGGCTGACCAACTGCTTTGTGCTGGTGTTGGTCTCAGCTTCGGGGTGGAAGAGCCTGGATCCAGACCCATGACTAAGCACTTAACAAAAAAGGATTGTAAAGTTATTTTCTTATTCTCTACCTTTATATCCTATGCCTTGGTTTATTTTCTGCATTTTAAGTGGGCGTCAGAGACTAGTGACGCTATTCAACACTTCTCACTGTATTTGTAACAAATACATGTAACAAGTGACAATAAATAAATCAAATAAATACAGTCTGACTATCACTGTCAAAGATGTAGACAGTGTTTCTTCACTTGTTACAATTTAGAATCTAAACTCTCAGATAGCAGTGGAAAATATTGCAGCCAAACAGGTTTCGATCTCTTTAATGATATTGAACAATTTTTTTTTGAGTCCAACATAAATAACGTCTGGGGATTCTGTTTCTCACAGCATTTGCCGAAGGAAAGCTAAAATGGCTTTCTCAGGTTTGAGGTGTCTTACTGCAGAGAACTGAAAGGGTGTTTTTGGGGTTCTGCAAACTGGCTGGTTTCTCTCCTGGTCAAAGCTTCTCCCTGTCTTGTTCACAGCCAAGACGTGTATTAACCTGAGAACCAATTGCATAGTCTTTGGGAGACAGAAGAGCTTTGCCATTGGTTTGTTGATTAGAGACCAGCCTCACTTCGAAACAACCCTGTGTCTCCAGTTCATCTGCACATCGCTGCTTCACAAATAGAGTCCACACTAGGCATCACGTTCCTTATTGTCTAAACATTCAGCCATCCTTGGAGATCCCTGGTTTTCAAAACAGTTCTTTCCCACTTCAGTCCACAGTTTTACAAAGCACAGAAGTAAAAAGTCACATTCTTTACAGAAATAAGAGCAGGAGTAGACCATTCAGCCCCTTGAGCCCACTCTGCTGTTTGATACAATCATGGCTGATCAACTATCTCAATGCCAAATGTTGGGTGGCAACATTGTTTTCACTCATTATTACAACCGTGACAATGCTGCCTCCGAGATGGTGGTCAAGAATTACGGGGAAAACGTTCAGCCCATTATTCCTGTGACAGCTCCTTGAAAGAGCAAAGAACTATCTAATCTGTCTCACTCCCCCCGCACCCCCCACCGCCATTCTCCCATTCTAACTGCATTATCCTGCAATCTTATCTTCCTTTTTCGCTATCAATGAAGTTCCCTTTTGAAAGTTATTATTGATTTAGCTCCCCCAAATCTTTCAGGTAATGAGTTCCAAATCACAACATCTCACTGTGACAGGAAAAGGAATCTTTTTTTCACCTCACCTCTGCTGAGTATTTTCAATTTATATCCTAAAGCCACCAACACAGAATTCCATGATCTGATCCAGTGATGGTGAAGGAACGGCGATATATTTCCAAGTCAGGATGGTGTGGGGCACGGAGGGGAACTTGCAGGGGGTTGTGTTCCCATTTATCTGCTGCCCCTGACCTTCTAGATGGAAGTGGTCGTGGGTTTGGAAGGTGCTGTCTGAGGATCTTTGGTGAATTCCTGCAGTGCATCTTGTAGATGGTACACACTGCTGCTACTGAGCGTCAGTGGGGGGAGGGAGTGGGTGTTTGTGGATGTGGTGCCAATCAAGGGGGCTGCTTTGTCCTGGATGGTGTCGAGCTTCTTGAGTGTTGTTGGAGCTGCTCCCATCCAGGGGCAAGTGGGGAGTATTCCATCACCCTCCTGACTTGTGCCTTGTAGATGGTGGGACAGACTTTGGGGAGTCAGGAGGGGAGTTACTCACCGCAGTAGCTCCTCTACAAAACTCTCCCTTAGCCTTTTCTGCTTTAAGGCGATCAATCCTAGCCTCTCCAACGTGACCATGTAGATGAAGTCAGCAAGTTAGTAACAATTCTCCATGTTCTCCATGCTAAGATCTTCAGCGCATGGTGTTTCCTGGTGAGGATGAGGTGGCTCCATTGACTATGGTGGACAGGTGGCAGATTCTAGTTGCTCTATACCAATGATCTCACCAATGCTACTGTCTGCTTACCCTCCTCTGCCATCTCTACAAACCTGCCCAGAGAAGCGTGCCTTGCTGATGCACCCATGCCACTGTGTGGACTGGCACAACCGACCAGCTTCTTGCAACATGTTTTTGGATTTCTTGATGCTGCACCTCTGCCAACTCCCCCCAAGTGCCTTTCTGTTACCTTTTAGGGCAGGCTCATTAACCCGGGTACAGGTGCAACTTCAATTGGTGTGCATCAAGACAGCAAAAGAATGTGCATTTAAATAATGCCTCTCACAACCCCAGGTCACCCCTAAGATAGGTAATGGTCACTTTTGAGAGGCTTGTCACTTTTCTAATGCCATGGAGCTCACTGAATAAAGGAGGCAGTGACAAAATGGATACAAATGTGACTGAGTGACCGAGAATGGTGGTGCATGGTTGTTTGTCACACTGGAGGACGGTAAACATTGGGGTTAGCCAAGGGTTGATGTTAGGACTACAGCTATTATTCAATGTATTTTGGAGACTTAGTGTGCTGGGCACAATTTCAAAATGTGCACAGAAGTGTGAGGAGATTGATTTTGGTAGGAAGAGTTTGGAGAGACAGTACTAAATCATGGGTATAATTCCAAAGGGGATGGAGAAGCAGAGGCATCAGGGAGGGTGAAGGAGACTTGACAGCTTGAGAGAGAAGTTACTAAAGTATGAAGATACTGGGTTTTACCAATAAGGTTATAGAGTATAAAGCAGAGAAGTCCTGATTTTGTTTTATTTAGTTACATGTATCTAGATACTGTGAAAAGTTTTGTTTTGCATGCAGTACAGGTAGATCATACCATACAAAATGTATCAGGGTGAAGGAACAGTGTATGTAATACAAGGTTACAGCTATAGAGAAGGTGCACAAACAGTGGAATCAATATTAAATTTAACATTTGAGAGGTCCATTCAACAGTGAGGAAGAAGCTGTTCTTGAATCTGTTGGTACGTGTCTTTCCGCTTTTGTACCTTCTGCCCGATGGAAGAGGGTGGAAGAGGGTTAACCCGGGATGGGAGGGGTCTTTGATGATGTTGGCTGCCTTCCCGAGGCAGTGGGAAATATAGACGGAATTAATGGATGGAAGGTTGGGTTGTGTGAGGGACTGGGCTGTGTTCACAATTCCCTGTAGTTTGTTACAGTCCTGGGCCGAGCAGTTGCTGTACCAAGCCGTGATGTATCCAGATAGGATGACTTCTACAGTGCATCTGTAAAAATTGTTAAGAGTCCTTGTGGACATGCCGAATTTCCTTAGCCTCCTGAGGAGGTAGAGACGTTGGTGGGCTTTCTTGACCCTTGCGTCAATGTGGGTGGAGCAGGACAGATTGTTGGTGACCGTCACTCCCAAGAACCTGATGCTGTCGACCACCTCCATCGACACAGACAGGGGTGTGCTTCCTGAAGTCAATGACCAGCTCCAATATTCTGATGAATGTTGCTGAGGTTCTCTCAAGGGAGAATTCCCTTGCCCTTGTCTGAAATACTGGACCTGTGAGGATCTCATCTGAAAGACTGTACTTCCAACAGTGAGGCACTCCCTCCCTCACCAAACCAACAAAACATATCACTAGCAGATCAGAATGTAATCATGAGTTAGCCCAGAATTAATTCCTCAAAGGGATTGTAATGGTATTTGGCGAAAATGAGTGAAGCAGCATCCCTTTGGCCACTTGGACAGAGGGCTAACTTCGACACAAACTTGGCCATTCCTAGCACTGCAAGAGTTATGTCATTATGATCGTATAAACACAGCCAGTTGTCCTCTCCCCTTCAATAAAAAAGAGCCTCCATTCTTTCTTCAGGCTATTCATAACTTATCGTGAAACTGCTTCTTTTGCAAAGCCTCCAAAACCCAATCAGCAGAAACAATGTCAAATTGAAACAAGCTGCAAACCAAAAAAAAAATTTGATTTGATTAAAAGTCAATTGTTGCACTTCTGATTATTTGGGTGTCCTCAGGGTAAAATATCAGAGAACACTGCCAAAGATGTCAAGACATGGGGCAGAATCGAGTGAGCTTGGAGATGGGATGGGTATTTAGCCAGGCAGCTGGCACTGTACCCAATCCCAGCACCATCCTGTCTCTGCCAGAATTAAATTTGAAGTGGAAAGGGACTGGACAAGGGACCAGGCTGTTGCCTTATGGGAGACATGTCCTCTCACCTGATTCTAGCCATTCCTGCTCCCCAAACCCTGACTCATGTCCCCTCTATGTCGCCCCTTCCATCTGTCCTCACACATCCTTGCTCCTAGGTGCCTGGACTCTACGCTCACTGTTCCAGCAGCAGCCACAACTTCCACAGTGGCGTTGCCGAGTGCAGAGTCTTCTGACCTCCAACTTTGCTGCCCCTCTACTTTGCCAGAAACTGCAAATTGAACCCAGTGATGCCTCCCATGTCTGGTAGAACAAAGCTGAAATCTGGGGCAAGTCTTCACATCCTTGACGAAGGATACTGGGGCCAATTGTTCTTCATCTGCCACCATCTTAACTGAAATCAGCCAGTTCAGAACAGAACTTGGGCCTGGCACAGGCCCTTGCTTGTCTTGTCTTAGGGTCAGGTACTTCATCACTTTCTCAAGTTCCCAAGTTATTCAATGCCCCCCCACATGGCTTTGACCAAGATAAGAGAGTCTCAAAGTGATGGCACCAACCTTTCAAACTAGATAGGTAACATCTGACGGTGAGAAAGAATGAGAGAGAAGATAGTGAGTCCCTTTACTCAATAGAGAAGGTAGGCCATCAATGATTACAGTCAAAGTAGCAGCAGAGATGGCAGCTAAGACATAGAACCATTCGTTATCAATGGTAATCAGTTGAGGTGTCAATGGTGGCTCAGTTTGTAGCACTCGGGAACAGAAGGCTATGGGTTTCTGGGTCTCGAACAAAAGACTTGAGCACAAAATCTGGGCTCATGCTTGAGGGGCAGTACTGAGGGAGCACTGTGCCAATTGGAAGTGCCATCTCTTGGATAAGGCAGTTGTGTAAGTTCCCACAGCACTGTTTTACCTAATATTTATCCCTTGGCCAACATCACCAAAGACAGATTATCTGACCATCAGTATATTGCTGTTTGTGGGATCTTGCTGCTGGGATGCACAGGACTCCACAGGATCATAGAATCTCTACAGTGTGGAAGCAGGCCATTCATCCCATTGACCCTCTGAAAAGCATCCAACCCAGACCCAACCCCCTACCCAATAACAGTGCATTTTCCATTGGCTAATCCACCTAGCCTGCACATCGTTGGACTGTGGGAAGAAATCCACAAAGACATGGGGAAAACGTGCAAACTCCACGCAGCCAGTCACCCAAGGGTGGAATTGAACCCAGGTCCCTGGCGCTGTGAGGTATCAGTGTGCCACCCTTGATGTGGGAAGGATATTCCCCCTGCCGGAAGGGTCTAGAACCAGACGATACACCAGTCTTGGAATAAGTGGTCGGCAATTTTGGACTGAGATGAGGAGAATTTCTTCAGTCAAAGAGAGAGGGGGGTGGTGAATGTTTGGAGTTCTATAATCCAGAATATTGTTCAAGCTGAGTCATTGAGTGTGTTCAAGACAGAGGTCAATAGATTTCTACACATTAAGGATGTGAAACTGGGGATACTGTGGGAAAATGGAGTTCAAGTAGATCTGTCCGTGAGTTAGTTGGATGGAGAAGCAGGCTTGAGGGGCTGAATGGCCTACTCCTGCTCATATCTCCTATATCTTTCAAATGAAACATTATAAGACCTTGTCTTTCCTCTCCTGCAGATGGAACGAAACCACTCCTGACCCATTTTAAAAACAAGAGCAGGGGAGCTCCCAAATGTCCGCCCCCCCACCCAGTGCCCTGACCAATATTTATCCCACAACCAACAATATCAAAACACAATCTCTAGCCATTATCACACTTTTGCTTGTGGGAGCTAGCAAATTGATGGCTTTGTCCCCTAACTGAGGCGACACGTTCATTGGCCGCGAAGTGCTTTGGAACATCCTGAGGTTGTGAATGGCACTACATAAATGCAAGTCTTGCAAATTGGATCTTTTTCCCCCTCTCTGTTCCAGACTTTCTTCATCAATATGTTCTTTTTCTTTCCTCACTGCCGAAGGATTTTTATTTTTTTGAATGTTCTGTGGCTTCTCCCAGTGCACATTCATGTGGTTTGTCTGATTTCCTGCCAGGGTACACTTTGTCCAAATCGCAGCGAGGGGTGCTGCAATGTGTAAATAATGAGCTGCCTCGTAATTAATGGCTCAGGTATCCTTGCCGAACATATGCACTCCATCACTCTGCAGGGTCTGTGTAATCTTTGGAAAACTGCAGGAATTCTTGACTCATGCTTCTGTTGTGAGATGCCAGCAGCCCCACAGCAGGATCATATGTCACTTAAACTCTTCCAGCCACAGAAAGATGAGTTGGTACTGATTCTCTGAAAAGCAAATACACAGCTTCCAAAAACGAATCCGAGCAGAGGAGGTGTTGCCCCCAGTGACACACTGGTGTGTCTGTTTGTAAGATGAACACTTTCCAAAGGGACAGAATTGTCTCTCTGTCTCTTCATTGGAGAAGCATGGGGGTCAAATCAGGGACAGATTCAGTCAAGGCTGAGAAGGAAGAAAGATTTACATTTTAAACGGGGCTCTTCACAACTTTAGCATGTCCCAAGGTGTTTAACTGCTGAGGAGGAACTTCCCTGCTGTGTTGTGGTGCGGGGGACACAGCAGCTCATTTGAGCACAGCAAGATTCCCCCCCCTACACAGAGCAATGGGATAATGACCAAATCAGGTTCAGAGGTGTTGCTTGTTTAGAGCGGAGTGGAAGTTGGGGAGAGCTCAGCTGCACGATAACTTCACAGGGCAGGACCACAGATCAACCAGTCCATAAGGCCATAAGAAATAGGAATTGGAGGAGGCCATTCAGCCCTTTGAACCTGCTCCACCATTCAGTAGGATCACCTTTCCTCATGTCCACTTTCCTTTCCCCATAACCCTTGATTCCCCAACTGATCAAGAACCTCTCTATCCCAGCCTTAAATATACATAAGGTCTCTGCCCCCACAGCTCTCTGTGGCTCCAAGGACTCTCAAACTTCTGAGAGAAGAAATTCCTCCTCATCTCAAACTCAATTGGCGCCCCTTCAATATGTCCCTCGTATCCGAGACTCTCCCAGGAGGGGAAACCTCCTCTCAGCATTTACCCTGTCAAGCCCCTGAGAAATCCAACATGTTACACTGAGATCAGCTCTCATCCTTCTCAACTCCAGTGAGTAGAGTCCCAGCCTGTTTAACCTTTTCTCCACACCAGGGATCATCCTAGTGAACCTTCTCTGAACTGTCTCCAATGAAATGATATATTTCCTTAAATAAGGGACCAGAGCTGCTCACAGTGTTCCAGACGTGGTCTCACCAGCACCTTGTACAGTTATAGTAAGACTTCCCTACTCTTACACTCCAACTCCCTTGGAATAAGGGCCAACATTCCCTGAGCCTTCCTGATTCCCTGCTGCCCCTGTGTGCTAGCTTTCTGTGTTTCAGGCACAGGTCCCCTCACATTTCTTTATGTTGCAGTTTTTCTCCATTTAAATAATACTCTGTTCTTTTGTTCTCTTTTCCAAAATGAACAACTTAGCATTTCACCACATCAAACTCCATTTGCCAACTTTTTGCTAATGTTTTGCTTAACCAATCAATGTCTCTCTGTAAACTGTATCCCTCTTGCAACTTACCTTTCCACCTATATTTGAGTCGTTTGCAAATTTCGCTGCAGTACAGTCACTTCCTTCCTCCAAGTCATTAATAGACATGGTAAGCAGTTGCAGTCCTTGCACTAATCCCTGTGGAACCCCGGGTCACGGGTTACCAACCTGAAAAAGAACCCCTCGATGTTTCCTACCCATGAGCCAATTCTCTATCCCGACCGATATACTACCTCCAACACCATGAGCACTTATGACCTAACATTTTGAGAGGTACCTTGTCGAACATCTTCTGAAAATCCAAATACAAGACATCTACTGGCTCCCCTCTATCCACACTGGTTAAGTTTAGAAAAGCTAATAAATTAGCCAGACACGATTTCCCTTTCATGGAGCTATGCTGACTCCTTGATGAGATTGTGAGTTTCCAAATATTCTGCCAGTATTTCCAATAATTGATTCCGATACTTTTCCAACAATAGATGCTGGGCTAATCGGCCTATAGTAAACCACTGTTTGCCTCCCTCCCTTTTTGAATAGAGGTGTCAGATTAGCAGTTTTCCAATCATCTATTAGTTGTGTCATAGAGTCAGACAGCATGGAAACAGACCCTTTGGTCTAACCAGTCCTTGCTGACGATAATCCCAAATTAAACTAGTCCTGCTCCTGGCTCGAATCCCTCCAAACCATTCCTATTTATAACTTGCCCAAATGTCTTTTAAATATTTTAATTGTGCCCACATCCTTCTCCGGAATCCAAGAATTTTTGGAAAATTATAATGAATACATGCACTATCTCTGTACTTACCTCTTTTGTGATCTCCTCCTATCTGCCATTTTCAATTCCTTTCATGGGTGGAGAGGGAGAGAGGAGTGAATTTTCTACAGGGGGGGGGGAAGGTCTCCCAATCTGCACAGCAATAGTACAAACGTGGTTAATGTCTTTGCACTGGGTTTTCCAGGACTCTTTCTGCCAAAGGGAGGGTGGGAACTCTCATTGAGAACCCCAATGAAAAGTCACTCCCCTGCTTTGTGACTTGTGACTTTGTCTCCTTGTGACCTCATTCCCCAGAAATCAGCTCTGCAGCACTTCCAGGCTGTAGGATAAGGGTGTACTGGTTGGAAAGGATTAACGCTGAGGAGTGTGGTCCAATGTGATGGTGTCAGGCCGGGAGACAGCTTTGGATTTTGAAGGAGCTAATGCTCTGAGGGCTTTATCTGTGTCTATGTGACAATGTCTATTATCCCAGTGTCACTTGTGCTGAGTTGCGATTGCGCAAGCAACTCGGGATTGTGTGGGGAGTTTGCACATTCTCCCCGTGTCTGTGTGGGTTTCCTCCGGGTGCTCCGGTTTCCTCCCACAGTCCAAAAAAATGTGCAGGTTAGGTGAATTAGCCGTGGGAAATGCAAGGTTACCGGGATAGGGTAGGACGGTGGGTCTGGGTGGGATGCTCTTCGGACAGTCAGTGTGGACGCAATGGGCAGAATAGCCTGTAGGGAATCTATGATTCTTCGACAAGAGCCCCCTTTTCTTAATGGATCCCCAAATGGTTTTCCTCTCCCATTCTCAATCTAAGGCACCCTGTGGTTCCCAGCCAGGAAAGAGGATGGTGCAGCAGATCTACTGGACAGATCTTACACCATGAGGAGCTATGATGAAGATCCACTGTAGAACACTGGGCTCAGGCCCCAGTGATGTGACTGCTGCATTCTATGAGGGGCATTCATCTTCCAGTCATATGCCACAAATAGCCATAACATTTGGTGACAGAGTTCAAGGCGTCAGACTATGGAAAATCACACAGGTGAGGAGACATTCAGGTAAGGTTGCATGAGGCTGATTCCTGCAGTGAGGGGGTTTTCCTACACGGAGCAATTGATGAGACTGAGCCTATATTCTCTGGAGTTTGGACAAGTGAGAGGTGATCCTATTGAAACCAAGAAAATACGGCAGGGGTTTAAGTGCTGGGTGGCCAATTCCCTCAGCTGGTGAATTTAGGACATTGGGTCACGGTCTCAAAGTAAGGGTTTGATAATGCAGGAGGCCTGATTAGTAAGTGGTGCTGTAGTGGACAGTGAAGAAGGTAATCTCAGAGTATAACTGGACTTTGATCACATGGACTGAGTAGTGGCAGATGGAGTTTAGTTTAGATAAATACAAGGTGTTGTATTTTGGAAAGGCATAGCACGGTAGGACTTACACACTTAAGGGAAGGGTCCAATGGAGCATTCAACTAGGAGACAGTGAGGTCTGCAGATGCTGGAGATCAGAGTTGAGAGTGTGTTGCTGGAAAGGCACAGCAGGTCAGGCAGCATCCGAGGAGCAGGAAAATCAACGTTTCGAGCCGGAGTGCTTCATCAGGGCTGATGAAGGGCTCCGGCTCGAAACATCAATTTTCCTGCTCCTCGGAGGCTGCCTGACCTGCTGTGCTTTTCCAGCAACACACTCTCATCTCCTATGGAGTATTGCCAAACAACGGGGTGCAAGTTCCTTGAAAGTGGAGTTGCAGGTAAGACAAGATAGTGAAGGGTAGTATGCTTGCCTTTATTGGTCAGGGCATTGAATGTAGGAGTTGGGAGGTCATGTTGCAGCCGTACAGGACATTGGTTAGACCACTTTCGGAATACTGCGTGCAATTCTGGACTCCCTGCTATATGAAGAATGGTGTTAAACTTGAAAGGGTTCAGAAAAGATTTACAAGGACGTTGCCAGGGTTGGAAGATTTGAGCTATAGGGAGAGGTTGAATAGGCTGGGACTGTTTTCCCTGGAGCGTCAGAGGCTGAGGGGTGACCTTATAAAGGTTTATAAAATCATGAGGGGTATGGATATGGTGAATACTCTTTTTTCCCTGGGATATGGGAGTCCAAAACTAAAGGGCATAGGTTTAAAGTGAGAGGGGAAAGATTTAAAAGAGACCTAAGGGGCAACTTTTCAATGCAGGGGGTGGTGTGTGTATGGAATGAGTTGCCTGAGGAAGTGGTGGAGGCTGGTACAATTACAATATTTAAAAGACATCTTGATAGGTACATGAGTAGGATGGTTTTAGAGGAATATTTGCCAAATAGTTGTAAAGGGAGACTAGATTAATTTCAGATTTGTGGTTGGCATGGACAAGTTGAATTGATAGGTCTGTTTCTGTGCTGTACAACTCTGACGATATGGTTCCATGACAGATCAAGGCCATTCAGCCCATCAAGTCTGCACTGACCCTCTAAAGTGAATTTCAGCTAGACCCACTCCATCCTCCAACCCCATAGTTACCATGGCTAATCCACCTAATCTGCATAGCACTGGACTGTGAGAGGAAGCTCACAGGGAGAATGTGCAAACTCCACACAGATAGTTTTTTTTTTAGATTAGATTCCCTACAGTGTGGAAACAGGCCCTTCGGCCCAACAAGTCCACACCGGCCCTCCGATGAGTAACCCACTTAGACCCATTTCCCTCTGACTAATGCACCTAACACTATGGGTAATTTAGCATGGCCAATTCACCCTAACCTGCACATCTTTGGACTGTGGGAGGAAACCTGAGCACCCGGAGGAAACCCATGCAGACACGGGGAGATGTCCAAGGCTGGAATCGAACTCAGATCCATGGTGCTGTGAGGCAGCAGGACTAACCACTGAGCCGCCCCGTTTCCAAACTTTTTTTCGAACTCACAAGAACTTAAAACCTCTTTAACATAAGCAAGTAAACATTATACATTGAAATAGCTGAATCAGAGAGCCAAAACTGTCATTCAAACCATTGGCCAAACGCTGACAAGTGAAGTTGGTTTAGTTTAGGAACTTGGTTGGTATGAATGAGTTGGACCAGGGTCTGTTTCCATGCTGTAGGGACCTAAGGGGCAACTTTTTCAAACAGAGGGTGGTACGTGTATGGAATGAGATCCAGAGGAAGTGATGGAGGCTGGTACAATTGCAGCAATAAAAAGGCATCTGGATAGGTACGTAAATAGGAAGGGTTTAGAGGGATATCGGCTAAATGCTGGCAAACAGGACTAGATTGGGTTGGGATATCTGGTCGGCATGGACGAGTTGGACTGAAGGGTCTGTTTCCGTGCTGTACAGCTCTATGATTCGAGGGCAGGGAATGGGACTGGAGGATGGCATGAGGTGCCAGACCTGTACATGAACAGAATTACTGGTGGACTGCAGGTAGGTTACAGAGATACGGAGGGGGTGTAGGGGCTGCAGGGGGTTACAGAGATAGGGAGGGTGTGTAGGGGCTGGAGGAGGTTACAGAGATAGGGAGGGGGTGTAGGGGCTGAAGGAGGTTACAGAGATAGGGAGGGGGTGTAGGGGCTGAAGGAGGTTACAGAGATAGGGAGGGGGTGTAGGGGCTGAAGGAGGTTACAGAGATAGGGAAGGGGTGGACGGGCTGGAGGGGGTTACAGAGATAGAGAGGGGCTGTAGGTGCTGCAGGGGGTTACAGAGATAGGGAGGGAGCGTAGGGGCTGGAGGAAATGACAGAGGTAGGGAGGGAGCGTAGGGGCTGGAGGAAATGACAGAGATAGGGAGGGGGTGTAGGGGCTGGAGTAGGTTACAGAGATAGGGAGGGGTGTAGGGGTTGTAGAAGGTTACAGAGATAGGGAGGGGTGTAGGGGCTGGAGGGGGTGACAGAGATAGGGCAGGGTGTAAGGGCTGGAGGAGGTTACAGAGATAGGGAGGGAGTATAGGGACTGGAGGATGTTACAGAGATAGGGAGGGGGTGTCGGGTCTGGTGGAGGTTACAGAGATAGGGAGGGGGTGTAGGGTCTGGTGGAGGTTACAGAGATAGGGAGTGGGTGTAGGGCTGGAGGAGGTTACAGAGATAGGGAGGGAGTGTAGGGGCTGGAGGAGGTTACAGAGATAGGGAGGGAGTGTAGGGGCTGAAGGAGATTACAGACATAGGGAGGGGGTGTAGGGACTGGAGAGGATACAGAGATAGGGAGGGGGTGTAGGGGCTAGAGGTGGTTACAGAGATAGGGAGGGGGTGTAGGGGCTTGTGGAGGTTACAGAGATAGGGTGGGGTGTGTAGTGGCCAGAGGGGGTTACAGAGATAGGGAGGGGTGTGTAGTGGCCAGAGGGGGTTACAGAGATAGGGAGGGGTGTGTAGCGGCCAGAGGGGGTGACAGAGATAGGGAGGGAGTGTAGGGGCTGAAGGAGGTTACAGAGCTAGGGAGGGTGTGTAGGGGCTGGAGGATGTTACAGAGATAGAGAGGGAGTGGTTGGGCTGGAGGGAGTTACAGAGATAGGGTGGGAGTGTAGGGCTGCAGTGGGTTACAGAGATAGGGAAGGAGTGTACCGGCTGGAGGAGGTGACAGAGATAGGGAGGGGGTGTAGGAGCTGGAGGAGGTGACAGAGATAGGGAGGGGATGTAGGAGCTGGAGGAGGTTACAGACATAGGGAGGGGGGTAGGGGCTGGAGGAGGTTACAGAGATAGGGAGGGAGTGTGGGGGCTGAAGTAGGTTACAGAGATAGGGAGGGGGTATAGGGGCTGGAGGAGGTTACAGCGATAGGGAGGGAGTGTGGGGGCTGGAGGAGGTTACAGAGATAGGAAGGGGGTGTTGGGGCTGGAGGAGGTGACAAAGATGGGGAGAGTTGTAGGGGCTGGAGGGGGTTACAGAGATAGGGAGGGAGTGTAGAGGCTGGAGTAGGTTACAGAGACAGGGACAGGGTGCAGGGGCTGAAGGAGGTTACAGAGATAGGGGCTGGAGGAGGTTACAGAGATAGGGAGGGGGTGTAGGGGCTGGAGGAGGTTACTGAAATAGGGAGGGGTGTAGGGGCTGGAGGGTGTTACAGAGGTAGGGAGGGGCTGTAGGGGCCGTAGAGTGTTACAGAGATAGGGAGGGGGTGTAGGGGTTGCAGGTAGGTTACAGAGATAGGGAGAGGGTGTAGGGACTGGAGAGGATACAGAGATAGGGAGGGGGTGTAGGGGCTAGACGTGGTTACAGAGATAGGGAGGGGGTGTAGGGGCTGGTGGAGGTTACAGAGATAGGGAAGGGTGTTTAGTGGCCAGAGGGGGTTACAGAGATAGGGAGGGGTTTGGAGCGGCCAGAGGGGGTTACAGAGATAGGGAGGGTGTGTAGGGGCTGAAGGAGGTTACAGAGATAGGGAGGGAGTGGTTGGGCTGGAGGGAGTTACAGAGATAGGGTGGGAGTGTAGGGGCTACAGTGGGTTACAGAGATAGGGAAGGTGTGTAGCGGCTGGAGGAGGTGAAAGAGAAAAGGAGGGGGTGTAGGAGGTGGAGGAGGTTACAGAGATAGGGAGGGGGTGTAGGGGCTGGAGGAGGTGACAAAGATGGGGAGAGTTGTAGGGGCTGGAGGGGGTTACAGAGATAGGGAGGGAGTGTAGTGGCTGGAGGAGGTTACAGAGACAGGGACAGGGTGTAGGGGCTGGAGGAGGTTACAGAGATAGGGAGGGGGTATAGGGGCTGGAGGAGGTGACAAAGATGGGGAGAGTTGTAGGGGCTGGAGGGGGTTACAGAGATAGGGAGGGAGTGTAGTGGTTGGAGGAGGTTACAGAGACAGGGACAGGGTGGAGGGGCTGGAGGAGGTTACAGAGATAGGGAGGGGGTGTAGGGGCTGGAGAGGATACAGAGGGAGGGAGGGGTGCAGGGGCTAGAGAAGGTTACAGAAATAGGGAGGGGGTGTAGGGGCTGGAGGAGGTAACAGAGATAGGGAGTGGTGTTGGGGCTGGAGGAGGTTACTGAAATAGGGAGGGTGTGTAGGGGCTGGAGGGTGTTACAGAGATAGGGAGGGGGTGTAGTGGCTGAAGCAGGTTACAGAGATAGGGAGGGGGTGTAGGGGCTGAAGGAGGTTACAGAGATAGGGAAGGGGTGGACGGGCTGGAGGGGGTTACAGAGATAGAGAGGGGCTGTAGGTGCTGCAGGGGGTTACAGAGATAGTGAGGGAGCATAGGGGCTGGAGGAAATGACAGAGATAGGGAGGGAGCGTAGGGGCTGGAGGAAATGACAGAGATAGGGAGGGGGTGTAGGGGCTGGAGTAGGTTACAGAGATAGGGAGGGGTGTAGGGGTTGTAGGAGGTTACAGAGATAGGGAGGGGTGTAGGGGCTGGAGGGGGTGACAGAGATAGGGCAGGGTGTAAGGGCTGGAGGAGGTTACAGAGATAGGGAGGGAGTATAGGGACTGGAGGATGTTACAGAGATAGAGAGGGAGTGTAGAGGCTAAAGGAGGTTACAGAGATAGGGAGGGGGTGTCGGGTCTGGTGGAGGTTACAGAGATAGGGAGGGGGTGTAGGGTCTGGTGGAGGTTACAGAGATAGGGAGTGGATGTAGGGCTGGAGGAGGTTACAGAGATAGGGAGGGAGTGTAGGGGCTGGAGGAGGTTACAGAGATAGGGAGGGAGTGTAGGGGCTGAAGGAGATTACAGACATAGGGAGGGGGTGTAGGGACTGGAGAGGATACAGAGATAGGGAGGGGGTGTAGGGGCTAGAGGTGGTTACAGAGATAGGGAGGGGGTGTAGGGGCTTGTGGAGGTTACAGAGATAGGGTGGGGTGTGTAGTGGCCAGAGGGGGTTACAGAGATAGGGAGGGGTGTGTAGTGGCCAGAGGGGGTTACAGAGATAGGGAGGGGTGTGTAGCGGCCAGAGGGGGTGACAGAGATAGGGAGGGAGTGTAGGGGCTGAAGGATGTTACAGAGATAGGGAGGGAGTGGTTGGGCTGGAGGGAGTTACAGAGATAGGGTGGGAGTGTAGGGGCTGCAGTGGGTTACAGAGATAGGGAAGGAGTGTACCGGCTGGAGGAGGTGACAGAGATAGGGAGGGGGTGTAGGAGCTGGAGGAGGTGACAGAGATAGGGAGGGGATGTAGGAGCTGGAGGAGGTTACAGAGATAGGGAGGGAGTGTGGGGGCTGAAGTAGGTTACAGAGATAGGGAGGGGGTATAGGGGCTGGAGGAGGTTACAGAGATAGGGAGGGAGTGTGGGGGCTGGAGGAGGTTACAGAGATAGGAAGGGGGTGTTGGGGCTGGAGGAGGTGACAAAGATGGGGAGAGTTGTAGGGGCTGGAGGGGGTTACAGAGATAAGGAGGGAGTGTAGAGGCTGGAGTAGGTTACAGAGACAGGGACAGGGTGCAGGGGCTGAAGGAGGTTACAGAGATAGGGGCTGGAGGAGGTTACAGAGATAGGGAGGGGATGTAGGGGCTGGAGGAGGTTACAGAAATAGGGAGGGAGTGTAGGGGCTGAAGGAGGTTACAGAAATAGGGAGGGGGTGTATGGACTGGAGGAGGTTGCAGAGATAGGGAGGGGGTGTAGGGACTGGAGGAGGTTACAGAGATAGGGAGCGGGTGTAGGGTCTGGTGGAGGTTACAGAGATAGGGAGGGGGTGTAGGGTCTGGTGGAGGTTACAGAGATAGGGAGTGGGTGTAGGGCTGGAGGAGGTTACAGAGATAGGGAGGGAGTGTAGAGGCTGAAGGAGGTTACAGAGACAGGGAGGGTACAGGGGCTGAAGGAGGTTACAGAGATAGGGAGGGAGTGTAGGGGCTGGAGGAGGTTACAGAGATAGGGAGGGTGTGTAGGGACTGGAGAGGATACAGAGGTAGGGAGGGGTGCAGGGGCTAGAGGAGGTTACAGAGATAGGGAGGGAGTGTAGTGGCTGGAGGAGGTTACAGAGACAGGGACAGGGTGTAGGGGCTGAAGGAGGTTACAGAGATAGGGAGGGGGTATAGGGGCTGTAGGAGGTGACAAAGATGTGGAGAGTTGTAGGGGCTGGAGGGGCTTACAGAGATAGGGAGGGAGTGTAGAGGCTGAAGGAGGTTACTGAAATAGGGAGGGGTGTAGGGGCTGGAGGGTGTTACAGAGGTAGGGAGGGGCTGTAGGGGCCGTAGAGTGTTACAGAGATAGGGAGGGGGTGTAGGGGTTGCAGGTAGGTTACAGAGATAGGGAGAGGGTGTAGGGACTGGAGAGGATACAGAGATAGGGAGGGGGTGTAGGGGCTAGACGTGGTTACAGAGATAGGGAGGGGGTGTAGGGTCTGGTGGAGGTTACAGAGATAGGGAGGGGGTGTAGGGTCTGGTGGAGGTTACAGAGATAGGGAGTGGGTGTAGGGCTGGAGGAGGTTACAGAGATAGGGAGGGGGTGTAGGAGCTGGAGGAGGTGACAGAGATAGGGAGGGGATGTAGGAGCTGGAGGAGGTTACAGAGATAGGGAGGGAGTGTGGGGGCTGAAGTAGGTTACAGAGATAGGGAGGGGGTATAGGGGCTGGAGGAGGTTACAGAGATAGGGAGGGAGTGTGGGGGCTGGAGGAGGTTACAGAGATAGGAAGGGGGTGTTGGGGCTGGAGGAGGTGACAAAGATGGGGAGAGTTGTAGGGGCTGGAGGGGGTTACAGAGATAAGGAGGGAGTGTAGAGGCTGGAGTAGGTTACAGAGACAGGGACAGGGTGCAGGGGCTGAAGGAGGTTACAGAGATAGGGGCTGGAGGAGGTTACAGAGATAGGGAGGGGATGTAGGGGCTGGAGGAGGTTACAGAAATAGGGAGGGAGTGTAGGGGCTGAAGGAGGTTACAGAAATAGGGAGGGGGTGTATGGACTGGAGGAGGTTGCAGAGATAGGGAGGGGGTGTAGGGACTGGAGGAGGTTACAGAGATAGGGAGCGGGTGTAGGGTCTGGTGGAGGTTACAGAGATAGGGAGGGGGTGTAGGGTCTGGTGGAGGTTACAGAGATAGGGAGTGGGTGTAGGGCTGGAGGAGGTTACAGAGATAGGGAGGGAGTGTAGAGGCTGAAGGAGGTTACAGAGACAGGGAGGGTACAGGGGCTGAAGGAGGTTACAGAGATAGGGAGGGAGTGTAGGGGCTGGAGGAGGTTACAGAGATAGGGAGGGTGTGTAGGGACTGGAGAGGATACAGAGGTAGGGAGGGGTGCAGGGGCTAGAGGAGGTTACAGAGATAGGGAGGGAGTGTAGTGGCTGGAGGAGGTTACAGAGACAGGGACAGGGTGTAGGGGCTGAAGGAGGTTACAGAGATAGGGAGGGGGTATAGGGGCTGTAGGAGGTGACAAAGATGTGGAGAGTTGTAGGGGCTGGAGGGGCTTACAGAGATAGGGAGGGAGTGTAGAGGCTGAAGGAGGTTACTGAAATAGGGAGGGGTGTAGGGGCTGGAGGGTGTTACAGAGGTAGGGAGGGGCTGTAGGGGCCGTAGAGTGTTACAGAGATAGGGAGGGGGTGTAGGGGTTGCAGGTAGGTTACAGAGATAGGGAGAGGGTGTAGGGACTGGAGAGGATACAGAGATAGGGAGGGGGTGTAGGGGCTAGACGTGGTTACAGAGATAGGGAGGGGGTGTAGGGGCTGGTGGAGGTAACAGAGATAGGGAGGGGTGTTTAGTGGCCAGAGGGGGTTACAGAGATAGGGAGGGGTTTGTAGCGGCCAGAGGGGGTTACAGAGATAGGGAGGGTGTGTAGGGGCTGAAGGAGGTTACAGAGATAGGGAGGGAGTGGTTGGGCTGGAGGGAGTTACAGAGATAGGGTGGGAGTGTAGGGGCTACAGTGGGTTACAGAGATAGGGAAGGTGTGTAGCGGCTGGAGGAGGTGAAAGAGAAAAGGAGGGGGTGTAGGAGGTGGAGGAGGTTACAGAGATAGGGAGGGGGTGTAGGGGCTGGAGGAGGTGACAAAGATGGGGAGAGTTGTAGGGGCTGGAGGGGGTTACAGAGATAGGTAGGGAGTGTAGTGGCTGGAGGAGGTTACAGAGACAGGGACAGGGTGTAGGGGCTGGAGGAGGTTACAGAGATAGGGAGGGGGTATAGGGGCTGGAGGAGGTGACAAAGATGGGGAGAGTTGTAGGGGCTGGAGGGGGTTACAGAGATAGGGAGGGAGTGTAGTGGTTGGAGGAGGTTACAGAGACAGGGACAGGGTGGAGGGGCTGGAGGAGGTTACAGAGATAGGGAGGGGGTGTAGGGGCTGGAGAGGATACAGAGGGAGGGAGGGGTGCAGGGGCTAGAGAAGGTTACAGAAATAGGGAGGGGGTGTAGGGGCTGGAGGAGGTAACAGAGATAGGGAGTGGTGTTGGGGCTGGAGGAGGTTACTGAAATAGGGATGGTGTGTAGGGGCTGGAGGGTGTTACAGAGATAGGGAGGGGGTGTAGTGGCTGAAGCAGGTTACAGAGATAGGGAGGGGGTGTAGGGGCTGAAGGAGGTTACAGAGATAGGGAAGGGGTGGGCGGGCTGGAGGGGGTTACAGAGATAGAGAGGGGCTGTAGGTGCTGCAGGGGGTTACAGAGATAGTGAGGGAGCGTAGGGGCTGGAGGAAATGACAGAGATAGGGAGGGAGCATAGGGGCTGGAGGAAATGACAGAGATAGGGAGGGGGTGTAGGGGCTGGAGTAGGTTACAGAGATAGGGAGGGGTGTAGGGGTTGTAGGAGGTTACAGAGATAGGGAGGGGTGTAGGGGCTGGAGGGGGTGACAGAGATAGGGCAGGGTGTAAGGGCTGGAGGAGGTTACAGAGATAGGGAGGGAGTATAGGGACTGGAGGATGTTACAGAGATAGAGAGGGAGTGTAGAGGCTAAAGGAGGTTACAGAGATAGGGAGGGGGTGTCGGGTCTGGTGGAGGTTACAGAGATAGGGAGGGGGTGTAGGGTCTGGTGGAGGTTACAGAGATAGGGAGTGGGTGTAGGGCTGGAGGAGGTTACAGAGATAGGGAGGGAGTGTAGGGGCTGGAGGAGGTTACAGAGATAGGGAGGGAGTGTAGGGGCTGAAGGAGATTACAGACATAGGGAGGGGGTGTAGGGACTGGAGAGGATACAGAGATAGGGAGGGGGTGTAGGGGCTAGAATGGTTACAGAGATAGGGAGGGGGTGTAGGGGCTTGTGGAGGTTACAGAGATAGGGTGGGGTGTGTAGTGGCCAGAGGGGGTTACAGAGATAGGGAGGGGTGTGTAGTGGCCAGAGGGGGTTACAGAGATAGGGAGGGGTGTGTAGCGGCCAGAGGGGGTGACAGAGATAGGGAGGGAGTGTAGGGGCTGAAGGAGGTTACAGAGCTAGGGAGGGTGTGTAGGGGCTGGAGGATGTAACAGAGATAGGGAGGGAGTGGTTGGGCTGGAGGGAGTTCCAGAGATAGGGTGGGAGTGTAGGGGCTGCAGTGGGTTACAGAGATAGGGAAGGAGTGTACCGGCTGGAGGAGGTGAAAGAGAAAAGGAGGGGGTGTAGGAGGTGGAGGAGGTTACAGAGATAGGGAGGGGGTGTAGGGGCTGGAGGAGGTGACAAAGATGGGGAGAGTTGTAGGGGCTGGAGGGGGTTACAGAGATAGGGAGGGAGTGTAGTGGCTGGAGGAGGTTACAGAGACAGGGACAGGGTGTAGGGGCTGGAGGAGGTTACAGAGATAGGGAGGGGGTATAGGGGCTGGAGGAGGTGACAAAGATGGGGAGAGTTGTAGGGGCTGGAGGGGGTTACAGAGATAGGGAGGGAGTGTAGTGGTTGGAGGAGGTTACAGAGACAGGGACAGGGTGGAGGGGCTGGAGGAGGTTACAGAGATAGGGAGGGGGTGTAGGGGCTGGAGAGGATACAGAGGGAGGGAGGGGTGCAGGGGCTAGAGAAGGTTACAGAAATAGGGAGGGGGTGTAGGGGCTGGAGGAGGTAACAGAGATAGGGAGTGGTGTTGGGGCTGGAGGAGGTTACTGAAATAGGGAGGGTGTGTAGGGGCTGGAGGGTGTTACAGAGATAGGGAGGGGGTGTAGTGGCTGAAGCAGGTTACAGAGATAGGGAGGGGGTGTAGGGGCTGAAGGAGGTTACAGAGATAGGGAAGGGGTGGACGGGCTGGAGGGGGTTACAGAGATAGAGAGGGGCTGTAGGTGCTGCAGGGGGTTACAGAGATAGTGAGGGAGCGTAGGGGCTGGAGGAAATGACAGAGATAGGGAGGGAGCATAGGGGCTGGAGGAAATGACAGAGATAGGGAGGGGGTGTAGGGGCTGGAGTAGGTTACAGAGATAAGGAGAGAGTGTAGAGGCTGGAGTAGGTTACAGAGACAGGGACAGGGTGCAGGGGCTGAAGGAGGTTACAGAGATAGGGGCTGGAGGAGGTTACAGAGATAGGGAGGGGATGTAGGGGCTGGAGGAGGTTACAGAAATAGGGAGGGAGTGTAGGGGCTGAAGGAGGTTACAGAAATAGGGAGGGGGTGTATGGACTGGAGGAGGTTGCAGAGATAGGGAGGGGGTGTAGGGACTGGAGGAGGTTACAGAGATAGGGAGGGGGTGTAGGGTCTGGTGGAGGTTACAGAGATAGGGAGGGGGTGTAGGGTCTGGTGGAGGTTACAGAGATAGGGAGTGGGTGTAGGGCTGGAGGAGGTTACAGAGATAGGGAGGGAGTGTAGAGGCTGAAGGAGGTTACAGAGACAGGGAGGGTACAGGGGCTGAAGGAGGTTACAGAGATAGGGAGGGAGTGTAGGGGCTGGAGGAGGTTACAGAGATAGGGAGGGTGTGTAGGGACTGGAGAGGATACAGAGGTAGGGAGGGGTGCAGGGGCTAGAGGAGGTTACAGAGATAGGGAGGGAGTGTAGTGGCTGGAGGAGGTTACAGAGACAGGGACAGGGTGTAGGGGCTGAAGGAGGTTACAGAGATAGGGAGGGAGTGTGGGGGCTGAAGGAGGTTACAGAGATAGGGAGGGGGTATAGGGGCTGGAGGAGGTGACAAAGATGTGGAGAGCTGTAGGGGCTGGAGGGGCTTACAGAGATAGGGAGGGAGTGTAGAGGCTGAAGGCGGTTACAGAGACAGGGAGGGTACAGGGGCTGAAGGAGGTTACAGAGATAGGGAGGGAGTGTAGGGGCTGGAGGAGGTTACAGAGATAGGGAGGGTGTGTAGGGACTGGAGAGGATACAGAGGTAGGGAGGGGTGCAGGGGCTAGAGGAGGTTACAGAGATAGGGAGGGAGTGTAGGGGCTGAAGGAGGTTACAGAGATAGGGAGTGGGTGTTGGAGCTGGTGGAGGTTACAGAGATAGGGAGGGGGTGTAGGTGCTGGAGGAGGTTACAGAGATAGGGAGGTGTGTAGGGGCTGGAGGGTGTTACAGAGGTAGGGAGGGGCTGTAGGGGCCGTAGAGTGTTACAGAGATAGGGAGGGGGTGTAGGGGTTGCAGGTAGGTTACAGAGATAGGGAGAGGGTGTAGGGACTGGAGAGGATACAGAGATAGGGAGGGGGTGTAGGGGCTAGACGTGGTTACAGAGATAGGGAGGGGGTGTAGGGGCTGGTGGAGGTTACAGAGATAGGGAGGGGTGTTTAGTGGCCAGAGGGGGTTACAGAGATAGGGAGGGGTTTGTAGCGGCCAGAGGGGGTTACAGAGATAGGGAGGGTGTGTAGGGGCTGAAGGAGGTTACAGAGATAGGGAGGGAGTGGTTGGGCTGGAGGGAGTTACAGAGATAGGGTGGGAGTGTAGGGGCTACAGTGGGTTACAGAGATAGGGAAGGTGTGTAGCGGCTGGAGGAGGTGAAAGAGAAAAGGAGGGGGTGTAGGAGGTGGAGGAGGTTACAGAGATAGGGAGGGGGTGTAGGGGCTGGAGGAGGTGACAAAGATGGGGAGAGTTGTAGGGGCTGGAGGGGGTTACAGAGATAGGGAGGGAGTGTAGTGGCTGGAGGAGGTTACAGAGACAGGGACAGGGTGTAGGGGCTGGAGGAGGTTACAGAGATAGGGAGGGGGTATAGGGGCTGGAGGAGGTGACAAAGATGGGGAGAGTTGTAGGGGCTGGAGGGGGTTACAGAGATAGGGAGGGAGTGTAGTGGTTGGAGGAGGTTACAGAGACAGGGACAGGGTGGAGGGGCTGGAGGAGGTTACAGAGATAGGGAGGGGGTGTAGGGGCTGGAGAGGATACAGAGGGAGGGAGGGGTGCAGGGGCTAGAGAAGGTTACAGAAATAGGGAGGGGGTGTAGGGGCTGGAGGAGGTAACAGAGATAGGGAGTGGTGTTGGGGCTGGAGGAGGTTACTGAAATAGGGAGGGTGTGTAGGGGCTGGAGGGTGTTACAGAGGTAGGGAGGGGCTGTAGGGGCCATAGGGTGTTACAGAGATAGGGAGGGGGCGAAGGGGCTGCAGCTAGGTTACAGAGATAGGGAGGGAGTGTAGGGGCTGCAGGTAGGTTACAGAGATAGGGAGGGGGTGTAGGAGCTGCAGGAGGTTACAGAGATAGGGAGGGAGTGTAGGGGCTGAAGGAGGTGACAGAGATAGGGAGGGGGCGAAGGGGCTGATGGAGGTTACAGAGATAGGGAGGGAGTGTAGGGGCTGAAGGAGGTTACAGTAATAGGGAGGGGGTGTAGGGGCTGGAGGAAGTTACAGAGATAGGGAGGGGGTGTAGTGGCTGAAGCAGGTTACAGAGATAGGGAGTGGGTGTTGGAGCTGGTGGAGGTTACAGAGATAGGGAGGGGGTGTAGGTGCTGGAGGAGGTTACAGAGATAGGGAGGTGTGTAGGGGCTGGAGGGTGTTACAGAGGTAGGGAGGGGCTGTAGGGGCCGTAGAGTGTTACAGAGATAGGGAGGGGGTGTAGGGGTTGCAGGTAGGTTACAGAGATAGGGAGAGGGTGTAGGGACTGGAGAGGATACAGAGATAGGGAGGGGGTGTAGGGGCTAGACGTGGTTACAGAGATAGGGAGGGGGTGTAGGGGCTGGTGGAGGTTACAGAGATAGGGAGGGGTGTTTAGTGGCCAGAGGGGGTTACAGAGATAGGGAGGGGTTTGTAGCGGCCAGAGGGGGTTACAGAGATAGGGAGGGTGTGTAGGGGCTGAAGGAGGTTACAGAGATAGGGAGGGAGTGGTTGGGCTGGAGGGAGTTACAGAGATAGGGTGGGAGTGTAGGGGCTACAGTGGGTTACAGAGATAGGGAAGGTGTGTAGCGGCTGGAGGAGGTGAAAGAGAAAAGGAGGGGGTGTAGGAGGTGGAGGAGGTTACAGAGATAGGGAGGGGGTGTAGGGGCTGGAGGAGGTGACAAAGATGGGGAGAGTTGTAGGGGCTGGAGGGGGTTACAGAGATAGGGAGGGAGTGTAGTGGCTGGAGGAGGTTACAGAGACAGGGACAGGGTGTAGGGGCTGGAGGAGGTTACAGAGATAGGGAGGGGGTATAGGGGCTGGAGGAGGTGACAAAGATGGGGAGAGTTGTAGGGGCTGGAGGGGGTTACAGAGATAGGGAGGGAGTGTAGTGGTTGGAGGAGGTTACAGAGACAGGGACAGGGTGGAGGGGCTGGAGGAGGTTACAGAGATAGGGAGGGGGTGTAGGGGCTGGAGAGGATACAGAGGGAGGGAGGGGTGCAGGGGCTAGAGAAGGTTACAGAAATAGGGAGGGGGTGTAGGGGCTGGAGGAGGTAACAGAGATAGGGAGTGGTGTTGGGGCTGGAGGAGGTTACTGAAATAGGGAGGGTGTGTAGGGGCTGGAGGGTGTTACAGAGGTAGGGAGGGGCTGTAGGGGCCATAGGGTGTTACAGAGATAGGGAGGGGGCGAAGGGGCTGCAGCTAGGTTACAGAGATAGGGAGGGAGTGTAGGGGCTGCAGGTAGGTTACAGAGATAGGGAGGGGGTGTAGGAGCTGAAGGAGGTTACAGAGATAGGGAGGGAGTGTAGGGGCTGAAGGAGGTGACAGAGATAGGGAGGGGGCGAAGGGGCTGATGGAGGTTACAGAGATAGGGAGGGAGTGTAGGGGCTGAAGGAGGTTACAGTAATAGGGAGGGGGTGTAGGGGCTGGAGGAAGTTACAGAGATAGGGAGTGGGTGTTGGGGCTGGAGGAGGTTACAGAGATAGGGAGGGGGTGTAGGAGCCGGTGGAGGTTACAGAGATAGGGAGGGGGTGTAGGGGCTGGAGGAGGTTGCAGATATAGGGAGGGGGTGTAGGAGCTGGTGGAGGTTACAGAGATATGGAGGGGGTGTAGGGGCTGGAGGAGGTTACAGAGATAGGGAGGGGGTGTAGGGGCTGCAGGTAGGTTACAGAGATAGGGAGGGGGTGTAGGGGCTGAAGGAGGTTGCAGATATAGGGAGGGGGTGTAGGAGCTGGTGGAGGTTACAGAGATATGGAGGGAGTGTAGGGGCTGGAGGGGGTTACAGAGATAGGGAGGGGGTGTAGGGGCTGGAGGGGGTTACAGAGATAGGGAGGGGGTGTAGGAGCTGGTGGAGGTTACAGAGATATGGAGGGGGTGTAGGGGCTGGAGGAGGTTACAGAGATAGGGAGTGGGTGTAGGGGCTGGAGGGGGTTACAGAGATAGGGAGGGGGTGTAGGAGCTGGTGGAAGTTACAGAGATAGGGAGGGGGTGTAGGGGCTGGAGGGGGTTACAGAGATAGGGAGGGGGTGTAGGGGCTGGAGGGGGTTACAGAGATAGGGAGGGGGTGTAGGGGCTGGAGGGGGTTACAGAGATAGGGAGGGGGTGTAGGAGCTGGAGGAGGTTACAGAGATAGGGAGGGAGTGTTGGGGCTGGAGGAGGTTACAGAGATAGGGAGGGGGTGTAGGGGCTTGTGGAGGTTACAGAGATAGGGTGGGGTGTGTAGTGGCCAGAGGGGGTTACAGAGATAGGGAGGGGTGTATAGTGGCCAGAGGGGGTTACAGAGATAGGGAGGGGTGTGTAGCGGCCAGAGGGGGTGACAGAGATAGGGAGGGAGTGTAGGGGCTGAAGGAGGTTACAGAGCTAGGGAGGGTGTGTAGGGGCTGGAGGATGTTACAGAGATAGGGAGGGAGTGGTTGGGCTGGAGGGAGTTCCAGAGATAGGGTGGGAGTGTAGGGGCTGCAGTGGGTTACAGAGATAGGGAAGGAGTGTACCGGCTGGAGGAGGTGACAGAGATAGGGAGGGGGTGTAGGAGCTGGAGGAGGTGACAGAGATAGGGAGGGGATGTAGGAGCTGGAGGAGGTTACAGAGATAGGGAGGGAGTGTGGGGGCTGAAGTAGGTTACAGAGATAGGGAGGGGGTATAGGGGCTGGAGGAGGTTACAGAGATAGGGAGGGAGTGTGGGGGCTGGAGGAGGTTACAGAGATAGGAAGAGGGTGTTGGGGCTGGAGGAGGTGACAAAGATGGGGAGAGTTGTAGGGGCTGGAGGGGGTTACAGAGATAAGGAGAGAGTGTAGAGGCTGGAGTAGGTTACAGAGACAGGGACAGGGTGCAGGGGCTGAAGGAGGTTACAGAGATAGGGGCTGGAGGAGGTTACAGAGATAGGGAGGGGATGTAGGGGCTGGAGGAGGTTACAGAAATAGGGAGGGAGTGTAGGGGCTGAAGGAGGTTACAGAAATAGGGAGGGGGTGTATGGACTGGAGGAGGTTGCAGAGATAGGGAGGGGGTGTAGGGACTGGAGGAGGTTACAGAGATAGGGAGGGGGTGTAGGGACTGGAGGAGGTGACAGAGATAGGGAGGGGGTGTAGGGTCTGGTGGAGGTTACAGAGATAGGGAGGGGGTGTAGGGTCTGGTGGAGGTTACAGAGATAGGGAGTGGGTGTAGGGCTGGAGGAGGTTACAGAGATAGGGAGGGAGTGTAGAGGCTGAAGGAGGTTACAGAGACAGGGAGGGTACAGGGGCTGAAGGAGGTTACAGAGATAGGGAGGGAGTGTAGGGGCTGGAGGAGGTTACAGAGATAGGGAGGGTGTGTAGGGACTGGAGAGGATACAGAGGTAGGGAGGGGTGCAGGGGCTAGAGGAGGTTACAGAGATAGGGAGGGAGTGTAGTGGCTGGAGGAGGTTACAGAGACAGGGACAGGGTGTAGGGGCTGAAGGAGGTTACAGAGATAGGGAGGGAGTGTGGGGGCTGAAGGAGGTTACAGAGATAGGGAGGGGGTATAGGGGCTGGAGGAGGTGACAAAGATGTGGAGAGTTGTAGGGGCTGGAGGGGCTTACAGAGATAGGGAGGGAGTGTAGAGGCTGAAGGCGGTTACAGAGACAGGGAGGGTACAGGGGCTGAAGGAGGTTACAGAGATAGGGAGGGAGTGTAGGGGCTGGAGGAGGTTACAGAGATAGGGAGGGTGTGTAGGGACTGGAGAGGATACAGAGGTAGGGAGGGGTGCAGGGGCTAGAGGAGGTTACAGAGATAGGGAGGGAGTGTAGGGGCTGAAGCAGGTTACAGAGATAGGGAGTGGGTGTTGGAGCTGGTGGAGGTTACAGAGATAGGGAGGGGGTGTAGGTGCTGGAGGAGGTTACAGAGATAGGGAGGTGTGTAGGGGCTGGAGGGTGTTACAGAGGTAGGGAGGGGCTGTAGGGGCCGTAGAGTGTTACAGAGATAGGGAGGGGGTGTAGGGGTTGCAGGTAGGTTACAGAGATAGGGAGAGGGTGTAGGGACTGGAGAGGATACAGAGATAGGGAGGGGGTGTAGGGGCTAGACGTGGTTACAGAGATAGGGAGGGGGTGTAGGGGCTGGTGGAGGTTACAGAGATAGGGAGGGGTGTTTAGTGGCCAGAGGGGGTTACAGAGATAGGGAGGGGTTTGTAGCGGCCAGAGGGGGTTACAGAGATAGGGAGGGTGTGTAGGGGCTGAAGGAGGTTACAGAGATAGGGAGGGAGTGGTTGGGCTGGAGGGAGTTACAGAGATAGGGTGGGAGTGTAGGGGCTACAGTGGGTTACAGAGATAGGGAAGGTGTGTAGCGGCTGGAGGAGGTGAAAGAGAAAAGGAGGGGGTGTAGGAGGTGGAGGAGGTTACAGAGATAGGGAGGGGGTGTAGGGGCTGGAGGAGGTGACAAAGATGGGGAGAGTTGTAGGGGCTGGAGGGGGTTACAGAGATAGGGAGGGAGTGTAGTGGCTGGAGGAGGTTACAGAGACAGGGACAGGGTGTAGGGGCTGGAGGAGGTTACAGAGATAGGGAGGGGGTATAGGGGCTGGAGGAGGTGACAAAGATGGGGAGAGTTGTAGGGGCTGGAGGGGGTTACAGAGATAGGGAGGGAGTGTAGTGGTTGGAGGAGGTTACAGAGACAGGGACAGGGTGGAGGGGCTGGAGGAGGTTACAGAGATAGGGAGGGGGTGTAGGGGCTGGAGAGGATACAGAGGGAGGGAGGGGTGCAGGGGCTAGAGAAGGTTACAGAAATAGGGAGGGGGTGTAGGGGCTGGAGGAGGTAACAGAGATAGGGAGTGGTGTTGGGGCTGGAGGAGGTTACTGAAATAGGGAGGGTGTGTAGGGGCTGGAGGGTGTTACAGAGGTAGGGAGGGGCTGTAGGGGCCATAGGGTGTTACAGAGATAGGGAGGGGGCGAAGGGGCTGCAGCTAGGTTACAGAGATAGGGAGGGAGTGTAGGGGCTGCAGGTAGGTTACAGAGATAGGGAGGGGGTGTAGGAGCTGAAGGAGGTTACAGAGATAGGGAGGGAGTGTAGGGGCTGAAGGAGGTGACAGAGATAGGGAGGGGGCGAAGGGGCTGATGGAGGTTACAGAGATAGGGAGGGAGTGTAGGGGCTGAAGGAGGTTACAGTAATAGGGAGGGGGTGTAGGGGCTGGAGGAAGTTACAGAGATAGGGAGTGGGTGTTGGGGCTGGAGGAGGTTACAGAGATAGGGAGGGGGTGTAGGAGCCGGTGGAGGTTACAGAGATAGGGAGGGGGTGTAGGGGCTGGAGGAGGTTGCAGATATAGGGAGGGGGTGTAGGAGCTGGTGGAGGTTACAGAGGTATGGAGGGGGTGTAGGGGCTGGAGGAGGTTACAGAGATAGGGAGGGGGTGTAGGGGCTGCAGGTAGGTTACAGAGATAGGGAGGGGGTGTAGGGGCTGAAGGAGGTTGCAGATATAGGGAGGGGGTGTAGGAGCTGGTGGAGGTTACAGAGATATGGAGGGAGTGTAGGGGCTGGAGGGGGTTACAGAGATAGGGAGGGGGTGTAGGGGCTGGAGGGGGTTACAGAGATAGGGAGGGGGTGTAGGAGCTGGTGGAGGTTACAGAGATATGGAGGGGGTGTAGGGGCTGGAGGAGGTTACAGAGATAGGGAGTGGGTGTAGGGGCTGGAGGGGGTTACAGAGATAGGGAGGGGGTGTAGGAGCTGGTGGAAGTTACAGAGATAGGGAGGGGGTGTAGGGGCTGGAGGGGGTTACAGAGATAGGGAGGGGGTGTAGGGGCTGGAGGGGGTTACAGAGATAGGGAGGGGGTGTAGGGGCTGGAGGGGGTTACAGAGATAGGGAGGGGGTGTAGGAGCTGGAGGAGGTTACAGAGATAGGGAGGGAGTGTTGGGGCTGGAGGAGGTTACAGAGATAGGGAGGGGGTGTTGGGGCTGGAGGAGGTTACAGAGATATGGAGGGATTGTAGGAGCTGGAGGAGGTTACAGAGATAGGGAGGGGTGTAGGGGCTGGAGAGGGTTACAGAGATAGGGAGTGGGTGTTGGGGCTGGAGGAGGTTACAGAGTTAGGGAGGGGGTGTATGGGCTGGAGGGGGTTACAGAGATAGGGAGGGGGTGCAGGGGCTGGAGGAGGTTACAGAGATAGGGAGGGGGTGTAGGGGCTGGAAGTTCACTTGAGGGGTAGGATCTGGAATGTACTGTCTGAGAGTGTGGGGAGAGGCAGGTTTACTCGAGGGGTTAGGGTCTGGAATGTACTATCTGAGAGTGTGGGGGGAGGCAGGGTCACTCGAGGGGTTAGGGCCTGGGATGTACTGTCTGAGAGTGTGGGGGGAGGCAGGTTCACTCGAGGGGTTAGGGTCTGCAATGTACTGTCTGAGGTTGTCGGGGGAGGCAGGGTCCCTCGAGGGGTTAGGGTCTGCAATGTACTGTCTGAGAGGGTGGGGGAGGTGGAGGGTCTCACGAGGCAGTTTCAATTGGAGCTTTGAAAATGGGAAGGGATCATTATCAGAAATGGATGAATATTCCAGAGCTTGAGGGAGAAGGTCTGTGCTAATTTGCTCTTTCTAGGGCCGTCATATATCAAAGGGCTGAATTGTGCTTTAATACCATTCTGGCAATCTGTGATGTTGTGGAAACAACTCTATTGGTATGCTGTCAAACTGTTTTCTAATATCATACCTCTCGAGAAGGCCAATGGTCTCAGCCTTCTCTTTTCTGATCGCTGGAATCGCTCTTGTGTACTCAACCCTATCTTTGCTGCCACCCAGAGAGTGAAATCTTGATAATTCTAACGATTCCAAAGTACAAGTGTGTGATGATTTGTGATAATATTTCTAACAGCAATCATTTCAATAAATCACTGGTTATTTAACAGGTGTCCAGTGTCTTGGGTACTGCTGCTAACCACTTGGAACAAGTTCCAAATGGAAGCAAACATTGGCACCTTTGAGATAACCTGCAGCACCATGTCAGGCTCATTTGGAAGTGCTTCCCTGGTGGAGACTGAGTAATGAACGTGAGCTCCAATCACTCACAAGTGTTTAATCGTCCAGCCAAAGGAAGCTTCAGCCGTGTGACACTTTGTTCTTGAAGTTTTCAGAAGAATGAAATGGCCCAGTACAATGTCAGGGTGAAGTGCTTTTGTGCAAGCTCTCTTGAACATGTGTTCTTCTGATGTTGGAACCATGGTCAGCAAATTCACCTGATCAAATCTGCCAATTTCTTTCATAATCACAATTTCAACTGGGTTACGGTTAAAATGGTCAATTACTGAGTCTATATTCATGGCAAGGACACACATGATAATCTTCATACATGTGTAAGGACACATGTGACTCATGTTGTATAGGTTACTGTGTCTAAGGACACACATGACACACGTGATCTAGGTTACTGTGTGTAAGATGTAGCGCGATAGCCCAGGGCCTCGGATGAACCCCTGAGGAACAGGATGGGAGAACAGTGGCAGACAGCTCATAGTGAGAGGAAAGCTGAAGGAAATATCTGAATAGGAGGTGGCCCAAATCCTGCGCTAAGTTAGTATCGGATCCAAAAAGCACAACTGTTGGGAGGGGAGACACAAAGAATTAGATGGGCACGCCCCCAAATGAAGTAAGTTCAGTTGTACGGAACAAACGAAAGGGAGATGAATTGAAAATGTAAAGCTTAAAGAAGAGCTATGGAATGCAAAGGACGGAATAGAGCAAATGGAGGTCAAGATTTCCAGACAGGAACAGAGGAACCAGGTGGATGTGCTGCACATGGGGGCAGTTTCAGGCCCAGGGAGAGGAGGCTGACCAGGAGGAACAGTATGTGATCAGGGATCCACAGCCTTAAAGGCCATGATTGAGCTACCGAGAGAATTTGCAGACGGTAGTTCTCTGCCAAGCACAACAACAGAGTAAAGACTGTTCTGCACATCACAGCACGAGGTTTCCTGGTGAAAGTCCCACCTTGTGGTCCAGAGACGGAACATGCTGTGCCTTTACAGAGGCAGAACAGGAGACAAGTCCTGAGATGGGTGGAGATGACAGAGGAGGAAGCACGTCGGCACGCTGAGAACCAGGAGGGATTGGGACCCCAACCTCTCTTGCCAGCAGAAGACTTACCACAAGTAACCCCAACACCCTCCATACCCTCAGCCATGTTTCTCCTCCCCAAAGGACCCAAATCCTCGACAACCATGGAGCTCTGTCTGCCCCAGCTAACCCACAACGCACCAGTCACTGAGATGGGTGGGGGCTGCCAATATTATCTACACCACCCCATTCACGGTGGCACAACTGGCAGAGGTAGCCAAAACAAACCCTGCTTTCAAATCCACTTCTTGGCAACTTGCACCAACAGAGAACGTTTCACACGCTGAATAACCCTGAGGAGACATTAATGCACTTCAGTCCTGTAGTCTTCTCTGCTTAGCCCCATCTGCAAAACATAAACAGAGGGGAACTCAAGGAAACTGTCATTTTAACTGCGGTCGTTCACAATAGAGTGGACGGGCTAAATAGGTGTTGGTAACAGAAAGGGGAACTGCTGACCACATTTGCCAGGAGCCTAAGAGCACAATTCACTCTGTCTTCAGGCAGCTGGACCAACCCCAGCTCAATGTTGCAGGCTGATTGGACCTGGACCCTAGTCCATATGCTACTGAACAAGGTAGAAAGGCCTGTGATCATTTTGACCCTGCTAATAATGCACACATGGAGGCATGGGTGTTCCAGAGAATGCTTGGGAAAAGGAGCTCCAGGGGTTAGAAAGAGCCAAATCCAACAAGGCTGGCGAGATGAACCCGGTAAGGGTAAATCCCAAGCCTGATATGAAGCAAAATAGGGGGAGACGGAAATAGATTGGCCAGGTACAGAGGTGCCCCACTGCATGACTCTATGAGGGACACGAATAGGGTGATTTGGAGACGCCGGTGTTGGACTGGGGTGTACAATGTTAAAAATCCAACAGGTTATAGTCCAACAGGTTTATTTGCCCAAATAAACCTATTGGACTATAACTTGGTGTTGTATGAACAGGGTGAACAGTCAAGGTCTTTTCCCAGGGTAGGGGAGTCCAAACTAGAAGGCATAGGCTTAAGTTGAGAGGGGAAAGAGATAAAAGGGATTTAAGGGGTAATTGTTTTCACACAGAGGGTGGTACATGTATGGAATGAGCTGCCAGAGGAAGCGGTGGAGGCTGGTACAATTACAACATTTGAAAGGTATCTGGATGGGTATACGAATAGGAAGGGTTTGGAGGGATATCGGCTAAATGCTGGAAAATGGGACAAGATTAGGTCTTGATAGCTGGTTGGCATGAACGGGTTGGGCCGAAGGGTCTGTTTCTGTGCTGTACATCTCGATGACTGCATGCTAATCTTAATCTCCTCATTCAGGTTAAAGTTGAATCCTAAGAATCCCAGGTTATGAAGTCACAGATCTCTTATCTGGGCATTGGTATTACCAAGGGGAGATACAAGATAGAAAAGAAGTACATTGAGTCTATAGTACACTTGTTCCAACCCACAAACATAAAGCTTTTCTAAGCCCAGTGAGCTATTGCCAGAATCACATAAAGCCACCAAAGCCTCCCACTTTCAAACCTGGTAATAAAGCATGACCCTGGGAATGGACCAAGCAGCAGATGCAAGTTGTCTCAGGATTAAAACTGGTCCCGGCAAAAGCTCCCACACTACATGTACCAAATTCCCAGTCGCACCAGCAGAGGCGATATCCTTGTGGCATTATTGCTAGAGATGCAGATAACGTTCTCGGGGCCTGGGTTCGTGTCACATTGTAGGGCAGCATCATGGCTCAGTGGTTAGCATTGCTGCCCTTACAGCACCAGGGACCCAGGTTCAATTCCAGCCTGGAGTTTGCACATTCTCCCCGTGTCACTGTGGGTCCGGATGCTCCGGTCTCCTCCCACAGTCCAAAGATGTGCAGGTTAGGGTGGATCGGCCATGCTAAATTGTCCCATAGTGCCCAGGGATGTGGAGGTTAGGGTGGATTGGCCATGCTAAATTGTCCCATAGCGGCCAGGGATGTGCAGGTTAGGGTGGATTGGCCATGCTAAATTGTCCCATAGTGCCCAGGGATGTGTAGGTTAGGGTGGATTGGCCATGCTAAATTGTCCCATTGTGCCCAGGGATGTGCAGGTTAGGGTGGATTGGCCGTGCTAAATTGTCCCATAGTGTCCAGGGATGTGCAGGTTCGGGTGGATTGGCCGTGGGAAATTGCCCATAGTGCCCAGGGATGTAGAAATGCAAGGTTACAGGGTTGGGTGGGTGGTGGGGGAGGGAGGGAGCGTGGTGGGTTTGGATGGGATGCTCTTCAGAGGGTCAGTGCAGACCTGATGGGCCGAACATAGAACAGTACAGAACAGGAACAGGCCCTTTGGCCCACCATGTCTGTGCTGACCATGATGTCATTCTAAACTAATCCCATCTGCCTGCACATGGTCCATACCTCTGAATTCTCTGCCTGTTCATGTGTCTCTCCAAAACTTCCACATCCTTCCGATAGTGTGGGGACCAGAACTGCACACAACACTCCAAATGTGGCCTCACTAATGTTTTATACAGCTGTAACGTGACCTGCCACCTTGTATACTCAGTGCCCTGCCTGATGAAGGTAAACATGCTGTTTTGCCCTCTTTACCAGCTTACCCACGTGTGCTGCCCCTTTCAGGGAGCTGTGGGCTTGTACCCCAAGATCCCTCCGGATATCAATGCTCCTGAGGGTCCTGCCTTTACTGTATACTTTCCCCTTGGATTTGACCTCCCAAAATGCATCACCTCACCCTTGTCTGGATTAAACTCCATCTGCCATTTCTCCATTTCTTACAGCTGATCCTTTGATATCCTTCCTCACGATCCACAATTCCACCAATTTTCATAATGTCTGCAAACTTACTCATCAGACCACTGACATTTTCATCCAAACTATTTATATAATTACAAATACCAGCGATCCCAGCACTGATCCTTGCGGAACACCACTGGTCACAGACCCCCAGTCAAAAAAAACACCCCTCCACAATTACCATCAGTCTTCTAAAACCAAGATAATTTTGTATGCAACTTGCCAACTTACCATGGATCCCATGTGACTTATTCTTCTGGTCCAGTCAATCATGAGGGACCCTGTCAAATTCTTCAGTAAAAGTCAAAGTAGACACCATCCACTGCCCTACCCTCATCCATCATCCTCGTCACTTCCTCAAAAAAACTCAATCAGGTTTGTGAGATAAGACTTCCGCTGCTAAGAGCCATGTTATCTCTAATAGATCCATTCTTTAAACAATGTACACATGTTACTGTGTGTAAGGGTACACATGATACACTTTATATACTTTACTGTGTGTAAAGACACACATGATACACTTTATACACGTTACTGTGTCTAGGGACACACGTGATACACTTTGTACACATTACAGTGAGTAAGAACACACATGAAACACTTTATACACACTACTGTGTGCAAGGAAACACAAGATACACTTTATACATGTTAATTTGTATAAGAACACACGTGATACACTTTATACACTTTACTGTGTGTAAGGATACACATGATACACATGATACACATTACTGTGTGTAAGGACACACATGATACACGTTATACACATTACTGTGTGTAAGGACACACATGATACACGTTATACACATTACTGTGTGTAAGGACACACATGATACACGTTATACACATTACTGTGTGTAAGGACACACATGATACACTTTATACATATTACTGTGTGAAAGGATACACGTGATACATTTTATACACATTATTGTGTGTAAGGATGCACACGATACACTTTATGCATGTTACGGTGTGTAAGGACACACACGATACACTTAATACAATTACTGTGTATAAGGACACACGTCTTATAGTTTAAACACATTAGTGTGTGTAAGGAGAGACGTGATAGACATTATGGATATAACTGTGTGTAAGGACACGCACAACACACTTTATACACATTACTGTGTCTAAGGACACACATAAAACACTTTATACACATTACTGTGTGTAAGGACACATGCGATATGCTTTATAGACATTTCTGTGTGTGAGGTGACATGTGATATACTTTCTACACGTTACTGTGGATAAGGACACACGTGATACAGTTTATACACATTAGTGTGTGTAAGGATACTCGTGATATATTTTATATACATTATGGGCGGCACGGTAGCACAGTGGCACAGTGGTTAGCACTGCTGCCTCACAGCGCCAGAGACCCGGGTTCAATTCCCGCCTCAGGCGACTGACTGTGTGGAGTTTGCACGTTCTCCCCGTGTCTGCGTGGGTTTCCTCCAGGTGCCCTGGTTTCCTCCCACAATCCAAAGATGTGCAGGTCAGGTGAATTGGCCATGCTAAATTACCCGTAGTGTTAGGCAAGGGGTAAATGTAAATGTAGGGGTATGGGTGGGTTGCGCTTCGGCGGGTCGGTGTGGACTTGTTGGGCCGAAGGGCCTGTTTCCACACTGTAAGTAATCTAATCTAATCTAATCTAATGTGTGCAAGGATACAAGTGATACATTTTATACACATTACTGTGTGTAAGGAGAGACGTGATACACATTATACACATTACTATGTGTAAAGACATGCAGAATACACTTTATACACATTACTGTGTGAAAGGACACACGTGATACACTTTATACACATTACTGTGTCAAGGATAAATGTGATACAGTTTATACACTTTACCATGTGTAACGGCACATGCAATACACTTTATACACATTACTGTGCGTAAGGACACAGATGATACACATTATACACATTACAGTGTGTAAAGACACACATAGATTAGATTACTTACAGTGTGGAAACAGGCCCTTCGGCCCAACAAGTCCACACCGACTCGCCGAAGCGTAACCCACCCAGACCCATTCTCCTACATTTTACCCCTTCACCTAACACTACGGGCAATTTAGCATGGCCAATTCACCTAAGCCCTGCACATTTTTGGATTGTGGGAGGAAACCGGAGCACCCGGAGGAAACCCACGCAGACACGGGGAGAATGTGCAAACTCCACACAGAGAGTCGCCTGAGGCGGGAATTGAACCCGGGTCTCTGGCGCTGTGAAGCAGCAGTGCTAACCACTGTGCTACCGTGCCGCCCATATAATACACTTTATACACATTACTGTGTGTAAGGACACATATGAAACACCTTATATATGTTACTGTGTGCAAGGACACACGTGATACACTTTATACACATTACTGTGGGTAAGGACACACAATGCACTTTATACACATTACTATGTGTAAGGATACATGTGATACACTTTATACACATTACTGTGTGTAAGGACACATGTGATACACTTTTTACATATTAATATGTGTGCATACGCGTGATACACTTTATACACGTTACTGTGTGTAAGGACACTCATAATACACTTTACTGCGGGTAAGGACACAGACAATGCACTTTATGCACATTACTGTGTGTAACTATACATGTGATACACTTTATACATATTACAATGTGTAAGGACACACACGAGACACTTTATACACATTACTGCATGTAAGGACTGACATGATACACTTTATACACAATATTGTGTGTAAGGACACACGTGGTACATTTTATACACGTTACTGTGTGTAAGGACACACTCAATACACGTCATACACATTACTGTGTGTAAAGACACACACCATTCACTTTATACACGCTACTGTGTGTAAGGACACACAAGATAAACATTATACACATTACTGTGCGTAAGGACACACATGAAACACTTTATACACATTACTGTGTGTAAGGACACACACAATACACCTTATACACATTTCTGTATGTGAGGAGACATTACTGTGTATAAAGAGAGACGTGATACACATTATACACATCACTGTGCATAAGGCCACATGTGATACACTTTATACACATTTCTATGTGTAAGGACACACACCATACATTTTATACATGTTACTATGTGTAGGGACACACGTGATACACCTTATAACCATTACTGTGTGTAAGGACACACATAATACACTTTATGCACATTATGTGTGTAAGGATACACATGATACATTTTATGCACATTACTGTGTGTAAGGACACACATGATACACTTTATACACATTACTGTGTGTAAAAACACACACGATACACCTTATACACTTTACAGTGTGTAAGGACACAGTGCTACACTTCATACACGTTACTGTGTATAAGGACACACGTGATACAGTTTATACACATTAGTGTGTGTAAGGAGAGATGTGATACACTTTTTACACATTACTCTGTGTAAGGACACACATGAAACACATTATACACATTACTGTGTGCAAGGACACACACGATACACCTTATACACTTTACAGTGTGTAAGGACACAGTGCTACACTTCATACACGTTACTGTGTATAAGGACACATGTGATACAGTTTATACACATTAGTGTGTGTAAGGAGAGATGTGATACACTTTTTACACATTACTCTGTGTAAGGACACACATGAAACACATTATACACATTACTGTGTGCAAGGACACACGCGATACACCTTATAGACAATTCTGTGCGTGAGGAGACACGTGATATACTTTATACACAATACTGTGGATAAGGACACACGTGATATAGTTTATACACATTAGTGTGTGTAAGGCTACATGTGATATATTTTATGTACATTAATGTGTGCAAGGATACTAGTGATACATTTTATACACATTACTGTGTGTATGGAGAGACGTGATACACATTATACACATTACTGTGTGTAAAGACACATGATACACTTCATACACATTACTGTGGGTGAGGACACATGAGATACACTTTATACACGTTACTTTGTGTAAGGATACGCATGTGATACACGTTATACACATTACTGTGTGTAAGGACGCACACAATATACTTTATGCATGCTACGGTGTGTAAGGACACACACAATACACTTTCTGCACTTTACTGTGTGTAAGGCACACGTGATATACTTTACAAATACTACTGTGTGCAAGGACACACGTGATACACACAATACACTTTGCTGTGTGTAAGGAAACCCACGTGATACACTTTTATACACATTACTGTGTCAAGGATAAATTTGATACAGTTTATGCACGTTACCTTGTGTAAAGACACAGGCAATACACTTTACACACATGGTACACATTATATACATTACAGTGTGTAAAGGCACACATAATACACATTACGGTGTGTACGGACACACACAATGCATTTTATACACATTACTGTGTGTTAGGACACACGCGATACACCTTATACACATTTCTGTGTGTGAGGAGATACGTGATACACTTTATACACATGACTGTGCGTAAGGACGCAGACGATACACGTTATGCATGTTACGGTGTGTAAGGACATACACAATACACTTTCTATACGTGACTGTGTGTAAGGACACACGTGATACACTTTATATACATTTCTGTGTGCAAGGACATACAAGAAACACTTCATACACATTACTGTGTGTAAGGACACACACGATACACGTTATACACATTATTGTGTGTAAGGACACACGCAATACACTTTATACACTTTTCTGTGTGAAAGGACACACACCATACATTTTATACACATTACTGTTTATAAGGACACACATGATACACTTTTTACTCTTTACTGTGGGTAAGAACACATGTGATACACTTTATACACATTACTGTGTGTAAGGACACATGTGATACAGTTTATACATGCTACTGTGTGTAAGGACACGCATAATACACTTCACTGCAGGTAAGGACACAGACAATACACTTTATACACATTACTGTGTGTAAGGACACATGTGATACAGTTTATACATGCTACTGTGTGTAAGGACACGCATAATACACTTCACTGCAGGTAAGGACACAGACAATACACTTTATACACATTACTGTGTGTAAGGATATACGTGACACACTTTATACATATTACTGTGTGTAACGACACACAAGAGACACTTTATACACATTACTGCATGTAAGCACCGACACGATACACTTTATACACAATATTGTGCGTAAGAACACATGTGGTACACTTTATAGACATTACAGTCTGCAAGGACACATGCAATACACTTTATACACATTACTGTGTATAAGGACACACACAATGTACTTTATACACATTACTGTGTGTAAGGACACACGTGATACACTTTATACACATTACAGTGTGTAAAGACACACATAATACACTTTATACACATTACTGTGTGTAAGGACAGGCATAATACACTTTACTGCAGGTAAGGACACACACCATATACTTTATAGACATTACTGTGTGTAAGGATACACGTGATACACTTTATACATAATATATTGTGTAAGGACACACGAGGCACTTTATACACATTACTGTGAGTAAGGACCGACACGACACACTTTATACACAATATTGTGTGTAAGGACACACGTGGTACACTTTATACATGTTACTGTCTGCAAGGACACACGTAATACACGTTATACACATTATTGTGTGTAAGGACACACACAACGCACTTTATACACATTACTGTGTGTAAAGACACACACAATTCACTTTATACACGTGACTGTGTGTAAGGACACACGTGATACACTTTATACACATGATTGCATGTAAGGGCACATGCAATACACTTTATACACTTTTCTGTGTGAAAGGACACACACCATACATTTTATACACATTACTGTTTATAAGGACACACATGATACACTTTATACTCTTTACTGTGTGTAAGGACACACGTGATACACTTTATACACATTACTGTGGGTAAGGACACATGTGATACAGTTTATACATGTTACTGTGCATAAGGACATGCATAATACACTTCACTGCAGGTAAGGACACAGACGATACACTTTATACACATTACTGTGTGTAAGTATACACGTGACACACTTTATATATATTACTGTGTGTAACGACACACGCAAGACACTTTATATACATTACTGCGTGTAAGCACCGACACGATACACTTTATACACAAAATTATGCGTAAGGACACATGTGGTACACTTTATAGGCATTACTGTCTGCAAGGACACACGCAATGCACTTTATACACATTACAGTGTATAAGGACACACGCAATGCACTTTATACACATTACAGTGTATAAGGACACACACAATGCACTTTATACACATTACAGTGTATAAGGACACACACAATGCACTTTATACACTTTACTGTATGTAAAGACACACACAATGTACTTTATACACATTACTGTGTGTAAAGACACACACAATGTACTTTATACACATTACTGTGTGGAAAGACACACACCATTCACTTTATACATGTGACTGTGTGTAAGGACACACGTGATACACTTTATACGCATTACTGTGTGTAAAGCACACGTGATACACTTTATACACATTACTGTGTATGAGGACACATGTGATACAGTTTATACACATTAGTGTGTGTAAGGATACATGTGATACATTTTTTACACATTAATGTGTACAAGGATACAAGTGATACACTTTACACACATTACTGTGTGTAAAGAGAGATGTGAAACGCATTATACACATTAATGTGTGTGAGGATACACATGATACACTTTATACTCATTACTGTGTGTTAGGACACACGCGATACACCTTATACACATTTCTGTGTGCGAGGAGATACGTGATACACTTTATACACATGACTGTGCGTAAGGACGCACACGATACACGTTATGCATGTTACGGTGTGTAAGGACATACACAATACACTTTCTATACGTGACTGTGTGTAAGGACACACGTGATACACTTTATATACATTTCTGTGTGCAAGGACATACAAGAAACACTTCATACACATTACTGTGTGTAAGGACACACACCATACATTTTATACACATTACTGTTTATAAGGACACACATGATACACTTTTTACTCTTTACTGTGGGTAAGAACACATGTGATACACTTTATACACATTACTGTGTGTAAGGACACATGTGATACAGTTTATACATGCTACTGTATGTAAGGACACGCATAATACACTTCACTGCAGGTAAGGACACAGACAATACACTTTATACACATTACTGTGTGTAAGGATATACGTGACACACTTTATACATATTACTGTGTGTAACGACACACAAGAGACACTTTATACACATTACTGCATGTAAGCACCGACACGATACACTTTATACACAATATTGTGCGTAAGAACACATGTGGTACACTTTATAGGCATTACAGTCTGCAAGGACACATGTAATACACTTTATACACATTACTGTGTATAAGGACACACACAATGTACTTTATACACATTACTGTGTGTAAAGACACACACCATTCACTTTATACATGTGACTGTGTGTAAGGACGCACGTGATACACTTTATACACATTACTGTGTATGAGGACATATGTGATACAGTTTATACACATTAGTGTGTGTAAGGATGCACGTGATACATTTTATACACATTAGTGTGTGTAAGGATACACGTGATATATTTTATACACATTAATGTGTGCAAGGATACAAGTGTTACACTTTATACACATTACTGTGTGTAAGGAGAGATGTGATACACATTATACACATTACTGTACCTAAGGATACACACGATACACTTTATACACATTACTGTGTATAAGGACACACATGAAACACCTTATACACATTTCTGTGTGTGAGGAGACACATAATATACTTTATACATATTGTGCGTAAGGACACACATAATACACTTTATACAGATTACTGTGTGTAAGGACACATGTGAAACACGTTATATATGTTACGTTATATATGTTCTTTTTGGAAGAACAAATAAGAATGCGGAATACAGGGTTAATGGTAGGGTTCTTAGTCAGGTGGAGCAACAGAGGGATCTTGGGGTCTATGTACATAGATCTTTGAAGGTTGCCACTCAGGTGGATAGAGTTTGTAAGAAGGCCTATGGAGTATTATCGTTCATTAGCAGAGGGATTGAATTCAAGAGTCGTGAAGTGATGTTGCAGCTGTACAGGACTTTGGTTAGGCCACAGTTGGAGTACTGTGTGCAGTTCTGGTCGCCTCACTTTAGGAAAGATGTGGAAGCTTTGGAGAGGGTGCAGAGAAGATTTACCAGGATGTTGCCTGGAATGGAGAGGAAGTCGTACGAGGATAGGTTGAGAGTTCTCGGCCTTTTCTCGTTGGAACGGCGAAGGATGAGGGGTGACTTGATAGAGGTTTATAAGATGATCAGAGGAATAGATAGAGTAGACAGTCAGAAACTTTTTCCCCGGGTACAACAGAGTGTTACAAGGGGACATAAATTTAAGGTGAAGGGTGGAAGGTATAGGGGAGATGTCAGGGGTGGGTTCTTTACCCAGAGAGTGGTGGGGGCATGGAATGCGCTGCCCGTGGGAGTGGTAGAGTCGGAATCATTGGCGAACTTTAAGCGGCATTTGGATAGGTACATGGATGGGTACTTAATCTAGGTTAGAAGTTCGGCACAACATCGTGGGCCGAAGGGCCTGTTCTGTGCTGTATTGTTCTATGCTCTATGTTCTATGTTCTATGTTCTATGTTACTGTGGGTAAGGACACACAATACACTTTATACACATTATTGTGTGTAAGGATACAAACGATACACCGTAAACACATTACTGTGTCAGGAGAGACGTGGTACACATTATACACATTACTGTGTGTAAGGACACACGTGATACATTTTACTCATAGTACCATGTGTAAGGACCCATGCAATACACTTTATACACATTACTGTGCGTAAAGACACACACCATACATTTTATACACGTTACTGTGTATAAGGACACACATGATACACTTTATACTCTTTACTGTGTGATAGGCCACACATGAAACACTTTATACACATTACTGTGTGTAAGGACACACGTGATACACTTTACACACATTACAGTGTGTAAAGACACACATAATACACTTTATACACATTACTGTGTGTAAGGACACACATGATACACTTTATGTATGTTACTGTCTGCAAGGACACGTGATACACTTTAAACACGTTACTGAGTGTAAGGACACAAACGATACACTTTATACACATTACTGTGCGTAAGGAAAGATGTGATACACATTATACACATTACTGTGGGTAAGGACACACACGATACACTTTATAAACATTATTGTGTGTAAGGACACATGTAATACACATTATACACTTTTCTGTGTGTAAGGACACACACCATACATTTTACACATGTTACTGTGTATAAGGACACACTTGATACACTTTATACTCTTTACTCTGTGTAAGGACACACGTGATACACTTTATACATAATATATTGTGTAAGGACACACGAGGCACTTTATACACATTACTGTGAGTAAGGACCGACACGACACACTTTATACACAATATTGTGTGTAAGGACACACGTGGTACACTTTATACATGTTACTGTCTGCAAGGACACACGTAATACACGTTATACACATTATTGTGTGTAAGGACACTCATAATACACTTTACTGCGGGTAAGGACACAGACAATGCACTTTATGCACATTACTGTGTGTAACTAGACATGTGATACACTTTATACATATTACAATGTGTAAGGACACACACGAGACACTTTATACACATTACTGCATGTAAGGACTGACATGATACACTTTATACACAATATTGTGTGTAAGGACACACGTGGTACATTTTATACACGTTACTGTGTGTAAGGACACACTCAATACACGTCATACACATTACTGTGTGTAAAGACACACACCATTCACTTTATACACGCTACTGTGTGTAAGGACACACACGATAAACATTATACACATTACTGTGCGTAAGGACACACATGAAACACTTTACTGTGTGTAAGGACACACACAATACACCTTATACACATTTCTGTATGTGAGGAGACATTACTGTGTATAAAGACGTGATACACATTATACACATCACTGTGCATAAGGCCACATGTGATACACTTTATACTCATTTCTATGTGTAAGGACACACACCATACATTTTATACATGTTACTATGTGTAGGGACACACGTGATACACCTTATAACCATTACTGTGCGTAAGGACACACATAATACACTTTATGCACATTATGTGTGTAAGGATACACATGATACACTTTATGCACATTACTGTGTGTAAAAACACACACGATACACCTTATACACTTTACAGTGTGTAAGGACACAGTGCTACACTTCATACACGTTACTGTGTATAAGGACACACGTGATACAGTTTATACACATTAGTGTGTGCAAGGAGAGATGTGATACACTTTTTACACATTACTCTGCGTAAGGACACACATGAAACACATTATACACATTACTGTGTGCAAGGACACACACGATACACCTTATACACTTTACAGTGTGTAAGGACACAGTGCTACACTTCATACACGTTACTGTGTATAAGGACACACGTGATACAGTTTATACACATTAGTGTGTGTAAGGAGAGATGTGATACACTTTTTACACATTACTCTGTGTAAGGACACACATGAAACACATTATACACATTACTGTGTGCAAGGACACACACGATACACCTTATAGACAATTCTGTGCGTGAGGAGACACGTGATATACTTTATACACAATACTGTGGATAAGGACACACGTGATATAGTTTATACACATTAGTGTGTGTAAGGCTACATGTGATATATTTTATGTACATTAATGTGTGCAAGGATACTAGTGATACATTTTATACACGTTACTGTGTGTATGGAGAGACGTGATACACATTATACACATTACTGTGTGTAAAGACACATGATACACTTTATACACATTACTGTGGGTGAGGACACATGAGATACACTTTATACACGTTACTTTGTGTAAGGATACGCATGTGATACACGTTATACACATTACTGTGTGTAAGGACGCACACAATATACTTTATGCATGCTACGGTGTGTAAGGACACACACAATACACTTTCTGCACTTTACTGTGTGTAAGGCACACGTGATATACTTTACAAATACTACTGTGTGCAAGGACACACGTGATACACACAATACACTTTGCTGTGTGTAAGGAAACCCACGTGATACACTTTTATACACATTACTGTGTCAAGGATAAATTTGATACAGTTTATGCACGTTACCTTGTGTAAAGACACAGGCAATACACTTTACACACATGGTACACATTATATACATTACAGTGTGTAAAGGCACACATAATACACATTACTGTGTGTACGGACACACACAATGCATTTTATACACATTACTGTGTGTTAGGACACACGCGATACACCTTATACACATTTCTGTGTGTGAGGAGATACGTGATACACTTTATACACATGACTGTGCGTAAGGACGCAGACGATACACGTTATGCATGTTACGGTGTGTAAGGACATACACAATACACTTTCTATACGTGACTGTGTGTAAGGACACACGTGATACACTTTATATACATTTCTGTGTGCAAGGACATACAAGAAACACTTCATACACATTACTGTGTGTAAGGACACACACGATACACGTTATACACATTATTGTGTGTAAGGACACACGCAATACACTTTATACACTTTTCTGTGTGAAAGGACACACACCATACATTTTATACACACTACTGTTTATAAGGACACACATGATACACTTTTTACTCTTTACTGTGGGTAAGAACACATGTGATACACTTTATACACATTACTGTGTGTAAGGACACATGTGATACAGTTTATACATGCTACTGTGTGTAAGGACACGCATAATACACTTCACTGCAGGTAAGGACACAGACAATACACTTTATACACATTACTGTGTGTAAGGATATACGTGACACACTTTATACATATTACTGTGTGTAACGACACACAAGAGACACTTTATACGCATTACTGCATGTAAGCACCGACACGATACACTTTATACACAATATTGTGCGTAAGAACACATGTGGTACACTTTATAGACATTACAGTCTGCAAGGACACATGCAATACACTTTATACACATTACTGTGTATAAGGACACACACAATGTACTTTATACACATTACTGTGTGTAAGGATATACGTGACACACTTTATACATATTACTGTGTGTAACGACACACAAGAGACACTTTATACACATTACTGCATGTAAGCACCGACACGATACACTTTATACACAATATTGTGCGTAAGAACACATGTGGTACACTTTATAGACATTACAGTCTGCAAGGACACATGCAATACACTTTATACACATTACTGTGTATAAGGACACACACAATGTACTTTATACACATTACTGTGTGTAAGGACACACGTGATACACTTTACACACATTACAGTGTGTAAAGACACACATAATACACTTTATACACATTACTGTGTGTAAGGACAGGCATAATACACCTTACTGCAGGTAAGGACACACACCATATACTTTATAGACATTACTGTGTGTAAGGATACACGTGATACACTTTATACATAATATATTGTGTAAGGACACACGAGGCACTTTATACACATTACTGTGAGTAAGGACCGACACGACACACTTTATACACAATATTGTGTGTAAGGACACACGTGGTACACTTTATACATGTTACTGTCTGCAAGGACACACGTAATACACGTTATACACATTATTGTGTGTAAGGACACACACAACGCACTTTATACACATTACTGTGTGTAAAGACACACACAATTCACTTTATACACGTGACTGTGTGTAAGGACACACGTGATACACTTTATACACATGATTGCATGTAAGGACACATGCAATACACTTTATACACTTTTCTGTGTGAAAGGACACACACCATACATTTTATACACATTACTGTTTATAAGGACACACATGATACACTTTATACTCTTTACTGTGTGTAAGGACACATGTGATACACTTTATACACATTACTGTGGGTAAGGACACATGTGATACAGTTTATACATGTTACTGTGCATAAGGACATGCATAATACACTTCACTGCAGGTAAGGACACAGACGATACACTTTATACACATTACTGTGTGTAAGTATACACGTGACACACTTTATATATATTACTGTGTGTAACGACACACGCAAGACACTTTGTATACATTACTGCGTGTAAGCACCGACACGATACACTTTATACACAAAATTATGCGTAAGGACACATGTGGTACACTTTATACACGTTACTGTCTGCAAGGACACACGCAATGCACTTTATACACATTACAGTGTATAAGGACACACGCAATGCACTTTATACACATTACAGTGTATAAGGACACACACAATGCACTTTATACACTTTACTGTATGTAAAGACACACACAATGTACTTTATACACATTACTGTGTGTAAAGACACACACAATGTACTTTATACACATTACTGTGTGGAAAGACACACACCATTCACTTTATACATGTGACTGTGTGTAAGGACACACGTGATACACTTTATACGCATTACTGTGTGTAAGGACACACATGATACACTTTCTACACTTTACTGTGTGTAAAGCACACGTGATACACTTTATACACATTACTGTGTATGAGGACACATGTGATACAGTTTATACACATTAGTGTGTGTAAGGATACATGTGATACATTTTTTACACATTAATGTGTACAAGGATACAAGTGATACACTTTACACACATTACTGTGTGTAAAGAGAGATGTGAAACGCATTATACACATTAATGTGTGTGAGGATACACATGATACACTTTATACACATTACTGTGTGTTAGGACACACGCGATACACCTTATACACATTTCTGTGTGTGAGGAGATACGTGATACACTTTATACACATGACTGTGCGTAAGGACGCACACGATACACGTTATGCATGCTACGGTGTGTAAGGACATACACAATACACTTTCTATACGTGACTGTGTGTAAGGACACACGTGATACACTTTATATACATTTCTGTGTGCAAGGACATACAAGAAACACTTCATACACATTACTGTGTGTAAGGACACACACGATACACGTTATACACATTATTGTGTGTAAGGACACACGGAATACACTTTATACACTTTTCTGTGTGAAAGGACACACACCATACATTTTATACACATTACTGTTTATAAGGACACACATGATACACTTTTTACTCTTTACTGTGGGTAAGAACACATGTGATACACTTTATACACATTACTGTGTGTAAGGACACATGTGATACAGTTTATACATGCTACTGTATGTAAGGACACGCATAATACACTTCACTGCAGGTAAGGACACAGACAATACACTTTATACACATTACTGTGTGTAAGGATATACGTGACACACTTTATACATATTACTGTGTGTAACGACACACAAGAGACACTTTATACACATTACTGCATGTAAGCACCGACACGATACACTTTATACACAATATTGTGCGTAAGAACACATGTGGTACACTTTATAGGCATTACAGTCTGCAAGGACACATGCAATACACTTTATACACATTACAGTGTATAAGGACAGACACAATGTACTTTATACACATTACTGTGTGTAAAGACACACACCATTCACTTTATACATGTGACTGTGTGTAAGGACGCACGTGATACACTTTATACACATTACTGTGTATGAGGACATATGTGATACAGTTTATACACATTAGTGTGTGTAAGGATGCACGTGATACATTTTATACACATTAGTGTGTGTAAGGATACACGTGATATATTTTATACACATTAATGTGTGCAAGGATACAAGTGTTACACTTTATACACATTACTGTGTGTAAGGAGAGATGTGATACACATTATACACATTACTGTGCCTAAGGATACACACGATACACTTTATACACATTACTGTGTATAAGGACACACATGAAACACCTTATACACATTTCTGTGTGTGAGGAGACACATAATATACTTTATACATATTGTGCGTAAGGACACACATAATACACTTTATACAGATTACTGTGTGTAAGGACACATGTGAAACACGTTATATATGTTACTGTGGGTAAGGACACACAATACACTTTATACACATTATTGTGTGTAAGGATACAAACGATACACCGTATACACATTACTGTGTCAGGAGAGACGTGGTACACATTATACACATTACTGTGTGTAAGGACACACGTGAAACACTTTATATATGTTGCGGTGTGCAAGGACACATACGATACACTTTATACACATTATTGTGTGTAAGGACACACGCAATACACTTTATACAGATTACTGTGTGTAAGGACACATGTGAAACACATTATATATGTTACTGTGAGTAAGGACACACAATACACTTTATACACATTATTGTGTGTAAGGATACAAACGATACACCGTATACACATTACTGTGTCAGGAGAGACGTGGTACACATTATACACATTACTGTGTGTAAGGACACACGTGATACATTTTACTCATAGTACCATGTGTAAGGACCCATGCAATACACTTTATACACATTACTGTGCGTAAAGACACACACCATACATTTTATACACGTTACTGTGTATAAGGACACACATGATACACTTTATACTCTTTACTGTGTGATAGGCCACACATGAAACACTTTATACACATTACTGTGTGTAAGGACACACGTGATACACTTTACACACATTACAGTGTGTAAAGACACACATAATACACTTTATACACATTACTGTGTGTAAGGACACACATGATACACTTTATGTATGTTACTGTCTGCAAGGACACGTGATACACTTTAAACACGTTACTGAGTGTAAGGACACAAACGATACACTTTATACACATTACTGTGCGTAAGGAAAGATGTGATACACATTATACACGTTACTGTGTGTAAGGACACACACGATACACTTTATAAACATTATTGTGTGTAAGGACACATGTAATACACATTATACACTTTTCTGTGTGTAAGGACACACACCATACATTTTACACATGTTACTGTGTATAAGGACACACTTGATACACTTTATACTCTTTACTCTGTGTAAGGACACACGTGATACACATTATACACATTACTGTGTGTAAGGACACACACGATACACTTTGTAAACATTATTGTGTGTAAGGACACATGTAATACACATTATACACTTTTCTGTGTGTAAGGACACACACCATACATTTTACACATGTTACTGTGTATAAGGACACACTTGATACACTTTATACTCTTTACTCTGTGTAAGGACACACGTGATACACTTTATACACATTACTGTGTGTAAGGACAGGCATAATACACTTTACTGCAGGTAAGGACACACACCATATACTTTATAGACATTACTGTGTGTAAGGATACACGTGATACACTTTATACATAATATATTGTGTAAGGACACACGAGGCACTTTATACACATTACTGTGAGTAAGGACCGACACGACACACTTTATACACAATATTGTGTGTAAGGACACACGTGGTACACTTTATACATGTTACTGTCTGCAAGGACACACGTAATACACGTTATACACATTATTGTGTGTAAGGACACACACAACGCACTTTATACACATTACTGTGTGTAAAGACACACACAATTCACTTTATACACGTGACTGTGTGTAAGGACACACGTGATACACTTTATACACATGATTGCATGTAAGGACACATGCAATACACTTTATACACTTTTCTGTGTGAAAGGACACACACCATACATTTTATACACATTACTGTTTATAAGGACACACATGATACACTTTATACTCTTTACTGTGTGTAAGGACACATGTGATACACTTTATACACATTACTGTGGGTAAGGACACATGTGATACAGTTTATACATGTTGCTGTGCATAAGGACACGCATAATACACTTCACTGCAGGTAAGGACACAGACGATACACTTTATACACATTACTGTGTGTAAGTATACACGTGACACACTTTATATATATTACTGTGTGTAACGACACACGCAAGACACTTTGTATACATTACTGCGTGTAAGCACCGACACGATACACTTTATACACAAAATTATGCGTAAGGACACATGTGGTACACTTTATACACGTTACTGTCTGCAAGGACACACGCAATGCACTTTATACACATTACAGTGTATAAGGACACACGCAATGCACTTTATACACATTACAGTGTATAAGGACACACACAATGCACTTTATACACTTTACTGTATGTAAAGACACACACAATGTACTTTATACACATTACTGTGTGTAAAGACACACACAATGTACTTTATACACATTACTGTGTGGAAAGACACACACCATTCACTTTATACATGTGACTGTGTGTAAGGACACACGTGATACACTTTATACGCATTACTGTGTGTAAGGACACACATGATACACTTTCTACACTTTACTGTGTGTAAAGCACACGTGATACACTTTATACACATTACTGTGTATGAGGACACATGTGATACAGTTTATACACATTAGTGTGTGTAAGGATACATGTGATACATTTTTTACACATTAATGTGTACAAGGATACAAGTGATACACTTTACACACATTACTGTGTGTAAAGAGAGATGTGAAACGCATTATACACATTAATGTGTGTGAGGATACACATGATACACTTTATACACATTACTGTGTGTTAGGACACACGCGATACACCTTATACACATTTCTGTGTGTGAGGAGATACGTGATACACTTTATACACATGACTGTGCGTAAGGACGCACACGATACACGTTATGCATGCTACGGTGTGTAAGGACATACACAATACACTTTCTATACGTGACTGTGTGTAAGGACACACGTGATACACTTTATATACATTTCTGTGTGCAAGGACATACAAGAAACACTTCATACACATTACTGTGTGTAAGGACACACACGATACACGTTATACACATTATTGTGTGTAAGGACACACGGAATACACTTTATACACTTTTCTGTGTGAAAGGACACACACCATACATTTTATACACATTACTGTTTATAAGGACACACATGATACACTTTTTACTCTTTACTGTGGGTAAGAACACATGTGATACACTTTATACACATTACTGTGTGTAAGGACACATGTGATACAGTTTATACATGCTACTGTATGTAAGGACACGCATAATACACTTCACTGCAGGTAAGGACACAGACAATACACTTTATACATATTACTGTGTGTAAGGATATACGTGACACACTTTATACATATTACTGTGTGTAACGACACACAAGAGACACTTTATACACATTACTGCATGTAAGCACCGACACGATACACTTTATACACAATATTGTGCGTAAAAACACATGTGGTACACTTTATAGGCATTACAGTCTGCAAGGACACATGCAATACACTTTATACACATTACAGTGTATAAGGACAGACACAATGTACTTTATACACATTACTGTGTGTAAAGACACACACCATTCACTTTATACATGTGACTGTGTGTAAGGACGCACGTGATACACTTTATACACATTACTGTGTATGAGGACATATGTGATACAGTTTATACACATTAGTGTGTGTAAGGATGCACGTGATACATTTTATACACATTAGTGTGTGTAAGGATACACGTGATATATTTTATACACATTAATGTGTGCAAGGATACAAGTGTTACACTTTATACACATTACTGTGTGTAAGGAGAGATGTGATACACATTATACACATTACTGTGCCTAAGGATACACACGATACACTTTATACACATTACTGTGTATAAGGACACACATGAAACACCTTATACACATTTCTGTGTGTGAGGAGACACATAATATACTTTATACATATTGTGCGTAAGGACACACATAATACACTTTATACAGATTACTGTGTGTAAGGACACATGTGAAACACGTTATATATGTTACTGTGGGTAAGGACACACAATACACTTTATACACATTATTGTGTGTAAGGATACAAACGATACACCGTATACACATTACTGTGTCAGGAGAGACGTGGTACACATTATACACATTACTGTGTGTAAGGACACACGTGAAACACTTTATATATGTTGCGGTGTGCAAGGACACATACGATACACTTTATACACATTATTGTGTGTAAGGACACACGCAATACACTTTATACAGATTACTGTGTGTAAGGACACATGTGAAACACATTATATATGTTACTGTGAGTAAGGACACACAATACACTTTATACACATTATTGTGTGTAAGGATACAAATGATACACCGTATACACATTACTGTGTCAGGAGAGACGTGGTACACATTATACACATTACTGTGTGTAAGGACACACGTGATACATTTTACTCATAGTACCATGTGTAAGGACCCATGCAATACACTTTATACACATTACTGTGCGTAAAGACACACACCATACATTTTATACACGTTACTGTGTATAAGGACACACATGATACACTTTATACTCTTTACTGTGTGATAGGCCACACATGAAACACTTTATACACATTACTGTGTGTAAGGACACACGTGATACACTTTACACACATTACAGTGTGTAAAGACACACATAATACACTTTATACACATTACTGTGTGTAAGGACACACATGATACACTTTATGTATGTTACTGTCTGCAAGGACACGTGATACACTTTAAACACGTTACTGAGTGTAAGGACACAAACGATACACTTTATACACATTACTGTGCGTAAGGAAAGATGTGATACACATTATACACATTACTGTGTGTAAGGACACACACGATACACTTTATAAACATTATTGTGTGTAAGGACACATGTAATACACATTATACACTTTTCTGTGTGTAAGGACACACACCATACATTTTACACATGTTACTGTGTATAAGGACACACTTGATACACTTTATACTCTTTACTCTGTGTAAGGACACACGTGATACACATTATACACATTACTGTGTGTAAGGACAGGCATAATACACTTTACTGCAGGTAAGGACACACACCATATACTTTATAGACATTACTGTGTGTAAGGATACACGTGATACACTTTATACATAATATATTGTGTAAGGACACACGAGGCACTTTATACACATTACTGTGTATAAGGACACACTTGATACACTTTATACTCTTTACTCTGTGTAAGGACACACGTGATACACTTTATACTCTTTACTCTGTGTAAGGACACATGTGATACACTTTATACACATTACTGTGTGTAAGGACAGGCATAATACACTTTACTGCAGGTAAGGACACACACCATATACTTTATAGACATTACTGTGTGTAAGGATACACGTGATACACTTTATACATAATATATTGTGTAAGGACACACGAGGCACTTTATACACATTACTGTGAGTAAGGACCGACACGACACACTTTATACACAATATTGTGTGTAAGGACACACGTGGTACACTTTATACATGTTACTGTCTGCAAGGACACACGTAATACACGTTATACACATTATTGTGTGTAAGGACACACACAACGCACTTTATACACATTACTGTGTGTAAAGACACACACAATTCACTTTATACACGTGACTGTGTGTAAGGACACACACGATACACTTTATACACATGATTGCATGTAAGGACACATGCAATACACTTTATACACTTTTCTGTGTGAAAGGACACACACCATACATTTTATACACATTACTGTTTATAAGGACACACATGATACACTTTATACTCTTTACTGTGTGTAAGGACACATGTGATACACTTTATACACATTACTGTGGGTAAGGACACATGTGATACACTTTATACACATTACTGTGGGTAAGGACACATGTGATACAGTTTATACATGTTGCTGTGCATAAGGACACGCATAATACACTTCACTGCAGGTAAGGACACAGACGATACACTTTATACACATTACTGTGTGTAAGTATACACGTGACACACTTTATATATATTACTGTGTGTAACGACACACGCAAGACACTTTATATACATTACTGCGTGTAAGCACCGACACGATACACTTTATACACAAAATTATGCGTAAGGACACATGTGGTACACTTTATACACGTTACTGTCTGCAAGGACACACGCAATGCACTTTATACACATTACAGTGTATAAGGACACACGCAATGCACTTTATACACATTACAGTGTATAAGGACACACACAATGCACTTTATACACTTTACTGTATGTAAAGACACACACAATGTACTTTATACACATTACTGTGTGTAAAGACACACACAATGTACTTTATACACATTACTGTGTGGAAAGACACACACCATTCACTTTATACATGTGACTGTGTGTAAGGACACACGTGATACACTTTATACGCATTACTGTGTGTAAGGACACACATGATACACTTTCTACACTTTACTGTGTGTAAAGCACACGTGATACACTTTATACACATTACTGTGTATGAGGACACATGTGATACAGTTTATACACATTAGTGTGTGTAAGGATACATGTGATACATTTTTTACACATTAATGTGTACAAGGATACAAGTGATACACTTTACACACATTACTGTGTGTAACGACACACAAGAGACACTTTATACACATTACTGCATGTAAGCACCGACACGATACACTTTATACACAATATTGTGCGTAAGAACACATGTGGTACACTTTATAGGCATTACAGTCTGCAAGGACACATGCAATACACTTTATACACATTACTGTGTATAAGGACACACACAATGTACTTTATACACATTACTGTGTGTAAAGACACACACCATTCACTTTATACATGTGACTGTGTGTAAGGACGCACGTGATACACTTTATACACATTACTGTGTATGAGGACATATGTGATACAGTTTATACACATTAGTGTGTGTAAGGATGCACGTGATACATTTTATACACATTAGTGTGTGTAAGGATACACGTGATATATTTTATACACATTAATGTGTGCAAGGATACAAGTGTTACACTTTATACACATTACTGTGTGTAAGGAGAGATGTGATACACATTATACACATTACTGTGCCTAAGGATACACACGATACACTTTATACACATTACTGTGTATAAGGACACACATGAAACACCTTATACACATTTCTGTGTGTGAGGAGACACATAATATACTTTATACATATTGTGCGTAAGGACACACATAATACACTTTATACAGATTACTGTGTGTAAGGACACATGTGAAACACATTATATATGTTACTGTGGGTAAGGACACACAATACACTTTATACACATTATTGTGTGTAAGGATACAAACGATACACCGTATACACATTACTGTGTCAGGAGAGACGTGGTACACATTATACACATTACTGTGTGTAAGGACACACGTGAAACACTTTATATATGTTGCGGTGTGCAAGGACACATACGATACACTTTATACACATTATTGTGTGTAAGGACACACGCAATACACTTTATACATATTACTGTGTGTAAGGACACAAGTGATACAATTTATACACATAACTGAGTCTAAGGACACACATAATACACTTTATACACTTTACTGTGTGTAAGGACACACATGATACGCGTTATACACTTTATTGTGTGTAAGGAAAAACACGTGATTCACCTTATACACATTAATGTGTGCAAGGACACACGTGATACTCTTTGTACACATTACTGTGTGTAAGGACGCACGCAATACATTTTATGCATGTTATGGTGTGTAAGGACACACATGATACACTTCATACACATTACTGTGTGTCAGGACACACATGATACACTTTCTACACTTTACCATGTGTTAGGCACATGTGATACACTTTATACACATTACTGTGTGTAAGGACACATGTGATACACTTTATACACATTACTGTGTGTAAGGACACACGTAATACACTTTATACACATTACTGTGTGTAAGGACGCATACGATACACTTTAAGCGTGTTACGGTGTGTAAGGACACACACAATACACTTCATACACATTACTGTGTGTAAGGACACACGCGATACACATTATAAACATTTCTGTGTGTGAGGAGAAGCGTGATACACTTTATACACATTACAGTGTATAAGGACACACGTGATGCAGTTTATACACATTAGTGTGTGTAAGGATACATGTGATACATTTTATACACATTAATGTGTGCAAGGATACAAGTGATACATTTTATACGCATTACCATGTGTAAGGACAGATGTGATACACATTATACACATTACTGTGTGTAAGGACACACATGAAACATTTTATACACATTACTGTATGTAAGGAGACACGCAATACACCTTATACACATTTCTGTGCGTGAGGAGACACATGATACACTTTATACACATGACTGTGTGTAAGGACGCACACGATACACTTTATGCATTTTACGATGTGGAAGGACACACACAATACACTTTCTACACTTTACTGTGTGTAAGGCACACATTATACCCTTTATATACATTACTGTGTGGAAGGACATATGTGACACACTTTATACATGTTACTGCATGTACGGACACAGGCAATACACTTTATACACATTACTGTGTGAAAGGACACATGGAGTACACTTTATACACTTTGGTGGGTGTAAGGATACCCACGTGATACACTTTATACACATTATTGTGTGTAAGGACACACATGAAACATTTGATATTTGTTACTGTGTGCAAGGACACACATGATAAACTTTATACACATTACTGTGGGTAAGGACACACAATACACTTTATACACATTATTGTGTGTAAGGATTCATGTGATACGCTTTATACACATTACCATGTGTAAGGATTCACGTGATACACTTTATACACATTACCATGTGTAAGGATTCACGTGATACACTTTATACACATTACCATGTGTAAGGACACATGCAATACATTTTATACACATTGCTGTGTGTAAGGAGAGATGTGATACACATTATACACATTACTGTGTGTAAAGACACACATAATACACTTTATACACATTACTGTGTGTAAGGACACACATGATACACATTATACACATTACTGTGTAAAAGGACACACACGATACACCTCATACACTTTACTGTGTGTAAGGACACACGTGCTACACTTTATACACATTACTGTGTTTAAGAACACATGTGATACACTTTACACATGTTACTGTGTGTAAGGATACATGCGATATATTTTATACACATTACTGTGTGTAAGGACGCATACAATACACTTTATGCATGTTACGGTTTGTAAGGACACACATGATACACTTCATACACATTACGGTGTGTAAGGACACACATGATACACTTCATACACATTACTGTTTGTCAGGACACACATGATACACTTTCTACACTTTACTGTGTGTAAGACACACGTGATACACTTCATATACATTACTGTGTGTAAGGACACACGTGACTCACTGTATACACATTACTGTGTGTAAGGATACACACGATATACTTTATACACATTACTGTTTGAAAGGACACAGTACACCTTATAAACGTTAGTGTGTGAAAGGATACACGTGATACATTTTATACACATTTCTGTGTATAAGGACGCACACGATACGCTTTATGTGTGTTATGGTGTGTAAGGACACACACGATGCACTTCATACACCTTATACACATTTCTATGTGTGAGGAGACACGTGATACACTTAATACACATTACTGTGTATAAGGACACACGTGATACAGTTTATACACATTACTGTGTGTAAGGACGCACACGATACACTTTATGCATATTACGGTGTGTAAGGACACACACAATACACTTTCTACACTTTACTGTGTGTAATGCACTTTATTCACTTTGATGTGTGTAAGGAAACCCACGTGATACACTTTACACACATTACTGTGTCAAGGACAAATGTGATACAGTTTGTACACGTTACCATGTGTAAGGGCACATGCAATACACTTTATACATATTACTGTGCGTAAGGACACAGATGATACACATTATACACATTACAGTGTGCAAGGACACATAATACACTTTACACATATTACTGTGCGTAAGGACACAGATGATAAACATTATACGCATTACAGTGTGTAAGGACACACAATACACTTTATACATGTTACTGTGTGTAAGGACATACACGATACACTTTATACACATTACCGTGTGTAAGGACACACGCGATACACCTTATACACATTACTGTGTGTAAGGACACATGTGATACATTTTTGTATACATTACTGTGTGTGAGGTCACATGTGATACACTTTTGTATAAATTACTGTGTGTAAGGACACATGTATACATGTGATACACACTACCGTGTTTTAGAACACATGTGAAACATGTGATACACATTAGTGTGTATAAGGACACACGATGCACTTTATACTTGTTATCATGTGTAAGGACAGACATGATACACTTTAGACACATTACTTTGTGTAATGACACATGTGATACACTTTATACATGCTACTGTGTGTAAGGACACACATGATACATATTACTGTGTGTAAGGATGCACATGATACTCTTTACTGTGTGTAAGGACACACATGATAAACACTGTAAAGTGTATAAAGTGTAAGGACACATGATACATGTTACAGTGTGTAAACACATACATGATACACATTATAGACATTACTGTGTGTAAGGATATGTGATACATGTTACTGTGTGTAAGGACACATATGGTAGTCATTACTGTGTCTAAGGACACACGTGATATACTTTATAACATTACTATGTGCTCGTTCATGTCTCTTTACATTGTATCCAGGACTCATAGCATGTACCTTACACTATGCAATAAGACACATGATGTATCTTACAAACGTGCAAGAGCATGTATGGTGTACTCTTAGTTTCCCCTTTGAGACTTTGTCTGCCTCAGGAACAGTGGTATAAACAGATGTTACATTACAGTCCAAACCCCAGTAAATAGGGTTCATCCACAGTGAGGTGGTGGAGTGGGTGTTCCAGATGTGTGTCACCTACAACACACCCCATTAGGAATTCTCACCCAGCTACGGTGGTAGAGTGGCATTTGGGGATCTGAATATCTGGTGGGCACTTTTGGGACCCTCTACCAGATGTGACATCCAATGAATATCATGTGGGTGGCAGTATACATGTGATCAGGGCATACGTTAGCCACTGCGTGTTGGGACCCCTGTTCTTTTTTTTAGTTTCAAGGTAACTTTGCGTGACTCAGTATGATTGCCCTTCAAGCTTAGGCTGTGCACTTCTGAAACATCATGAAATAATCAAGTGCAGCAAGACGAGACGGCAAGACATTCCTGCGTAATATTCCAGATAGTGCCCAAAATCCAACATAGTCATGTTTTATGTCAGTCCAAAAAAACTTCTGGTAATTTGCTGCTTGCGATGACTTGTGGCGTTTGAAGAGATAATCTGTTCAGCTTGGTTTTATCAGTTATTTACACAAAAAAACCCAGCGAACACAAGGGTCAGAATGGAAGCACGCAGGGCTGTGGCTAAATGATACGAGTTTAGCAGGAACTATAATTTGTTTTGCTGCAAATTCTGCTCACTGCAGAAAGGCACAGAGTCAAAACTAATTTTTATTTAAACGTGGAAAATTTCCAATCAGGGAAGAGGGTGGAGTGATGGGGTTTACAAGGAAAGGGGGTGGGAGATGTTTGTGGTTTTGACTGTTGCTCAGAGATTTTTTACAGTAATGTTCTGTCTACAAGCAGCAGAAACTCTATTTGCTTTTTTGGAACACAATTATGTCTTCTGTATCCTTTCATGGGATTTGGGTTGCCCTTGGACTGAGTGACTTGGTCAGGCCATTTCGGTGGGCAGTTAAATGGATTGCTGCGGGTGTGGGGGAAAGGCAGGAGAATGGCACTAGCAAGTAGAGCCAGTGGAGGCACAGTGTACAGAATGGCCTCCGAATGTGCTGGAGCACTTCTGTGATTCTGGAGTCACATGTTGCCCAGACCAGATAAGGATGGTCAATGCGTTTTGTGAGGAAGGATGTGCCTTCAATCCTACATTCTCCACGCTCTCACACTTCTCCCGTCATGCTCAACTGCTCCCAGAGACCAAACAAAGAACAAAAAACAAGATCAAAGAACAACACAGCACTGGAACAGGCCCTTCGGCCCTCCAAGCCTGCGCCGACACATGTTGCCCTTCCATACTAAAACTGTCTTCACTTACAGGATCCATATCCCTTTACTCCCTTCCTATTCATGTATTTGTCCAGGTGCTTCCTGAATGCTGCTATTGTGTCTGCTTCCACCACCTGGGCGGCACGGTGGCACAGTGGTTAGCACTGCTGCCTCACAGCGCCAGAGACCTGGGTTCAATTCCCGCCTCAGGCGACTGACTGTGTGGAGTTTGCACATTCTCCCCGTGTCTGCGTGGGTTTCCTCCGGGTGCTCCGGTTTCCTCCCACAGTCCAAAGATGTGCAGGTCAGGTGAATTGGCCATGCTAAATTGCCCGTAGTTTTAGGTAAAAGGGGTAAATGTAGGGGAATGGGTGGGTTGCGCTTCGGCGGGTCGGTGGGGACTTGTTGGGCCGAAGGGCCTGTTTCCACACTGTAATGTAATCTAATCTAAAAACCTCCTGTAGCAGGGTGTTCCAGGCACTCACCACCCTTTGTGTGAAAAACCTGCCTTGCACATCTCTTTTAAATTCCCTTACTCGCACCTTGAACTGACCCCTCCACCCTGGAGAAATGCCTCATGCTCCTCACTCTCTCCATGCCATTCACAACCTTATAAACGTATATCAGGTCGCCCCTCAACCTCCTGTGTTCCAGTGAAAACAAACCCAGTCTATCCAACCTTTCTTCCTAGCTAAAATCCCCCTTACCAGGCAACATCCTGGTAAACCGTTTCTGTACCCTCTCCAGAGCATCCACATCCTTCTGGTTGTGTGGTGACCAGAACTGGACACAATATTCCAAGTGTGGCCTAATTAAAGTTCTATAAAGCTGCAGCAGAACTTGTCTATCCTTATACTCAATGCCCCTTCCAATGAAGGGGAGCATGCCATAGGCCTTTGTTACTCCCTTATCTCCCTGTGCTGTGACCTTCAGTGAGCTGTGGACCTGCACCCCCAGACCCATCTGCATATCAATACTCCTGAGAGTTCTGCCATTCACTGTATAATTTCCACCTGTACTTGACCTTCCAAAATCCATCACCTAACATTTGTCTGGATTAAACTCCATCTGCCATTTTTCAGTCCATGCCTCCAACTGATCTATATCCTGCTGTATCCTCTGACAATCCTCCTCACTATCCGCAACTCCACCAATCTTTGTATCCTCCACAAACTTACTAATTAAACCAGCCACGTTTTCCTCCAAATCATTTAAGAAGATGACAAACAGCAGAGGACCCAGCGCTGATCCCTGTGGAACACCAGTGGTCAGAGCCCTCCTTTCCGAAAAGCATCCTTCCACTGCTACCCTGTGTCTCCGATGATTAAGCCAGTTCTGGATCCAAGGAAATAGAGGGATATGGATCTTGTACGTAAAGACAGTTTTAGTGTGGATGGGCAAAATGTGTTGGCACAGATTTGGTGGGCCGAATGGCCTGTTCCTGTGCTGTATTGTTCTTTGTTCCTTTGTTCTTCTTTGTCTCACAGAAGGCACTGTTTTGATAGTCAAATCCATGACAATTAAATGTAAAATGACCTACCAAGATTTTCAGATAGCTATGCCCAATTTATATGCTATTCCTCCAGGCAACGGCTTGCCCTCACTTGCACTCTCAGATTCCGAAGACAGATGACCACAATTCCTCCCTCCCACACTCTTGCCACCCAACCATATTGGCACAACATACTGTTAGGAAGGAAGGAGAAAATGGTGCATGATTAACAGGCATGGGTTGTCCCACTTCAAGCCAGGAGAAAACCGACAAGTTTGAAATTTTGATACGAGCATGGAAAGATACAGTCTAGGATACATGATTTTGTCATGAACAATAATCAAGTGCAGTGCAGAAAATGACACCATTTCTGAACTGCACAACATTAACCATCCACCACACAGAATGGTGATTCAGATACTGAAGACACCATGCTAGACAACAACCGCATGCCTACAACAAATGATACACTTCCATCCGTTAAGACAGAGACCACACAGCAGAGTGAAACTACATTGCCAAGCCATGATTTCTGTATACGGACTAGATCTGGTTATGTCATATGTGCACCAAGACATTATCTGACTGTGCAGAGACAACTATAGATGCATTCTTGTAGACATTAAAGGGAAAAGGAGGGATACTGCATTATGGCATAGACTCCAGACCAGACAAAACCTGGATCTTTAAGACTGTTATATCACATCATGATGCATATTCTGATATAAAGGTCCAAGTCTCAACTTCAGCCAAACTCTCTGTGTCATCAACTCAGTGTAGGCAGCCAATTACATGTGTGTGTGAGGACAGTAACATTAGTAAACACAGCACCCAGACTATCTGTGTAAGTCTGAGATATCATAGCTGAGCTGGAATATTGTGAACAGTTTTGGGCCCTTCAGGTAAGGAAATATAGACAATGTGGATCCTATAGAAGTAAGTCCAATATATAAGCAGAGAGTCAGGATAAGTGGGTCTTTTTCTGGTTGGCAATGTGTAACTCGTGAGGTGCCACAAAGTTTGGTTCTCAGGCCCCAACTATTTACAATCTTTACAAAAGGCTTGGATGCAGGAATAGAAAGTACTATCGACAAATTTACAGATGACACTAAAATGGCTGGGAAAGGAAGTTGCAATGAAGAAATAAGACATTTACAAACATATGGATAAATTAGGTGAATAGGCCAAAATTTGGCAGAGGATGTTTAACAAATGTGAGGTTATCCATTTTGGTCAGAGGAACAGAAAGGCAACTTGTTATCTAAATGGAAAGAACCTTCATCTTGCTTTGGTGCAGAGGAGATCTGGGTGTCCTTGTGCATGAATCACTGAAAGCTAGCTTGCAAATACAGCAGGTAATAAGGAAGGCACGTGGAATTTTGGCATTTATTGCTAAAGGAATGAAGTATAAAATTAGGGAAATGTTGCTGCAACTGTGCAAGACAATAGCGAGAGCCCATTTGGAGTACGGCATATAATTTTGGTCCTCTTACTTAAGGGGGCATGTCGTTGTATTGGATACAGCTCAGGGAAGGGTCACTGCATTGATTCCAGAGATGAGGGGCATGCCTTATAAAGTGAGCTTGAATAGTTTAGCCGATACTCTTTAGAGTTTAAAAGAATGAGAGGAGATCTAACTGAAGTATATAAGATACTAAAAGAGATTGACAACGTAGACGTAGAGAGGATATTTCCTCATGTGGGGAGTCCACAACAAGAGGTCACAGTTTTAGGATAAGAGGTAGCAGATTCAAAACAGAGCTGAGGAGGAATTACCCCTCAGAAAGTGCCATGAATCTTTGGAATTCACTCTCCCAAAGTGCGGTGGATACTAAGGCACAGTAACTTTAAGGAGGAGGGAGACAGATTTTTAATGAGTCATGGGTTAGAAGGTGATGGAGAACAGGCAGGAAAATAGAGTTGAGGCCGTAATGGGATCGGCCATGATCATATTAAATGGTGGAGCAGGCTCCAGGGGCTGAAAGGCCTATTCCTGCTCATACTTCTAATGTTCTTATGAAAGACAAACTGACATTGGAGGCAGACCAGAGAAGGTTCACTTGGCTGATCCCGGGTATGGAGGGACTGTCCCATGAGGAGAGGTTGAGGAGGTTGGGGTTTAGAAGAATGAGAGATGACCTTATTGAAACATCCACAATTCCCTGGGGGACTTGACAGGGGGGATGTGGAGAGGTTGTTTCCCCTTGTGGGAGAGAGTCCAGGACCAGAGGGTGTAATCTCAGAATAAGGGATTGCCCATTGCAGACAGAGATGAGGAGGAATTTCTTCTCTCAGAGGGGAGTGAATCTGTGGAATTCTTTCCCACAGAGGGCTGTCGAGGCTGTGTCATTAAATGTATTCGAGGTGGAGATAGACAGATTTTTAATCAGGAAGGGAATCGAGGGGTGATAGGGAAAAGGCAGGAAAGTGGAGTTGAGGATGATCAGATCAGCCATGACATCATTGAATGGCAGAGTTGCCTCGATGGGCTGAATGGCCTCCTGCTGCTCCTATGTCTTATGGCATTCTGGGAAATAGTCAGCACTGTAAATAAACTTCAGATATCTGTCTCAGGTAGAATCTGGTTATCTGTACAGACTAACCATAGAAATCACAAACAAAGTCACTTTGGGTATCAGGGTCACCCTTCCCTGGAAGATAACAGCTTCCTTCCTTCCTTTCCTGCACATAATTACCCCTCGACCCATCTCATCCCCTCTGCCTAAGATGACAAAACCACACCTGTCCGATGGCCCTGACTAACCTATGCCCATTGCGCTTCCTTCTTGAGTTTGCCCACTATCCTGGCTTTGCCCAATAGCCTGATAGTCTCAAACTGGATTGGCTCAGACTGTTTGAGCTGCCAGCCCGGCTAAAACTGGCCAACAGCTCTGGAGGGTGAGGTGCCCTGCCACTGAGGATGCACGATCCATTCTACATTCATTGAGCCAGACAGATGTACAGCACGGAAACAGACCCTTTAGTCCAATTTACCAGATATCCTAGATTAATCTAGTCCCGTAGCTGCCTGCGGTGCATTATGGCTGTGTGGCAGGTTTAGATTAGATTCCCTACAGTATGGGGACAGGCTTTTTGGCCCAACAAGTCCACACCGACCCTCCCAGACCCATTCCCCAACCCTATATTTACCTCTGACTATGGGCAGTTTAGCATGGCCAATTCACCTGACCTGCACATCTTTGGACTGTGGGAGGAAACCAGAGCACCCGGAGGAAACCCACGCAGACACGGGGAGAATGTGCAAAGTCCGCACAGTCAGTCGCCCGAGGCTGGAATTGAACCTGGGTCCCTGGCGCTGTGAGGCAGCAGTGCTAACTACTGAGCCACCGTGCCACCCATAGTGGTTGGTTGTATACTTATCTCCACCTGGTCTACTACAACTCAGCCATTCCAGGTATGAGCAATTCCTAGATTCCTACAGCCCTTTGTTTGTAAACCATTCTTGAATGGAATTGCTCTTCAATGTTATGGTTATGTCCCCTTGTTCTGGACTCCCTCACCAGAGGAAGTACATTTTTTCATATCCATCCGAAGCCAACTATCTCAACTGATGGAAATACACATCTATTTGTGGCAACCTTCTGTTCAGGCAAGTGAACGACATTTTGGGAATGACTGGCACATTCTTGTTCAGATATACATGCATTTGGAAAGACAACGTTTGATTAGGAGCAGTCAGCATGGCTTTATGCATGGGAGATCATGCCTCACAAGTTTGTTAGAGTTCTTTGATGAAGTGACCAGGAAGGTTGATGAGGGCAGGGCGGTAGATATAGTCTATATGGATTTCAGTAAGGCCTTTGATAAGGTTCCACATGGTAGGCTGCTCTGGAAGGTTAGATCGCATGGAATCCAGGGAGAGGTGGCAAACTGGATACACAATACTCTTGATAGTAGGAAGCAGAGGTTAATAGTGGAAGGATGCTTGTTGGACTGGAGGCCTGTGACTAGCGGAGTGCCTCAGGGGTCGGTGCTGGGCCCATTTCTGTTTGTTATCTATAACAATGATTTGGATGAGTAGGTACAAGGCATGATTAGTAAGTTTGCAGATGACACTAAAATAGGCAGTATTGTAGATAGCAAGGAAAGTTATCAGAAAATGTAGCAGGACCTTGATCAGCTGGGGAAGTGGGCCAAGAAATGGCAAATGGAGTTTAATATAGATAAGTCTGAGGTCTTGCATTTTGGAAAGTCAAATCAAGATAGGAGTTTAGTGGTCAACGGCAGGGCCTGAATGAGTGTAGAGGAACAGAGGGACCTTATTGTTCAGGTGCACGGTTCTCTGAAAGTGGAGTCACAGGTAGACAGGGCAGTGAAGAAGGCTTTTGGCACACTGGCCTTCATCAGTCAGGGTATTAAATTGCCCATAGTGGGAAATTACGTTGCAGTCGTACAGGATGTTGGTGAGGCCGCACTTGGAGTATTGTGTTCAGTTTTGGTCACTTTGTGATAGGAAGGATGTTATTAAACTGGAAAGAGTACAGAAGAAATTTACAAGGATGTTCCCTGGACTCAAGGGTCTGAGTTATAGGGAGAGGTTGGACAAGCTAGCACCTTTTTCTTTCGAGCGTACGAGACTGAGGGGGGATCTTATAGAAGTGTATAAGATCATGAGAGGCATGAATAGAGTAAATGTACTCAGTTTTTTTTCCCCAGGGTTGGGGAATCAAGGACTAAAGGGCATCAGTTTAAGGTTAGAGGGGAAAGAACAAAAGGGAACCTGAGGGGCAACTTTTCGACACAGAGGGTGGTACGCATATGTAATGAACTGTCAGCGGAAGTGGTTGAAGCAGGTACATTAACATTTAAAAGGCATTTGGACAAATAATTTGGATCGGAAAGGATTAGAAGGATATGGGCCAAGTTCAGGGGAATGGGGTTAGTGTGGATGGATATTTTGGTCGGCATGGACCTGTTTGGGTCAAAGGGCTTGTCTCCGTGCTGTAGGACTCTTTGACTATATCAGGAGGGATCATGACCCTGAGGCAGCATTCAAAGACCACCATCTTGTAAATCTAGAGAATCATAAAACCCCAACAGTGCAGAAGGAGGCCATTTGGCCCATTGAGTCAGCACCAACTGTCAGAAGAGCATCCCACCCAGACCCATTCCATCCCCAGAACCCCACATTTCCCATGGCTAACCCACCGAGCCAACACATCCTTGGATACTATGGGCAATTTCTCACGGCCAATCCACCCTAACCTGCACATCTTTGGACTGTGGGAGGAAACCCACGTAGACACAGGAAGAATGTACAAACTTCACACAGTCACCTGAGGCTGGAATTGAGTCCCTGGGTCCCTGGCACTGTGAGGCAGCAGTGCTAACCACTGAGCTGCCATGCCACCCAGTGTAAGATTCCTGAAAAGCTGCCCTTCTCAAAGACAATTAGGAATGGATAATACAGAAACAAAAACAGAAATTGCTGGAAAAGCTCAGCAGGTCTGGCAGCATCTGTGGAGAGAAATCAGAGTTAACGTTTCGGGTCCAGTGGCCCTTCCTCAGAACTGATGGTAGCTGGGAAAATGTTGGTTTATATGCAGCAGATAGGGTGGGGGAAGGGATAAGGAGTAAACAATAGGTGGGGATATAGTCCAAAAAGACAAAAGAACAGGTGGACAGTCAAAGGAGTGCATAACAATCTGGCTGGGAGGGTGAATAGCTGTTAATGGTTAAAAATCACACAACACCAGATTATAGTCCAACAGGTTTAATTGGAAGCACTAGCTTTCAGAGCACCGCTCCTTCATCAGGAGGTTATGGAGGACACAATTGTAAGACACAGAATTAATAGCAAAAATTTACAGTGTGATGTAACTGAAATTATACATTGAAAAATACCTTGATTGTTTGTTGAGTCTTTCATCTGTTCGAATATCATGATAGTTTCACTTCTTTCATGTGTAAATCACAAAACTTTTCTTTTAAAAGTTACATTCTCAGTTTAACTGTAACAATTGGTGTTAGTCGGGCAGAACATGATGTTGAACTCTTTTTCCGTCGACTCCGTGCCCATTTCATAGAAGTCCTAGTGTGGAAACAGGTCATTTGGCCCAATGGGTACACACCAACCCTCTGAAGAGTAACCCACCCAGACCCATCCCCCTACCCTATCCCTGCATTTCCCATGGCCAATCCACCTAACTTGCACATGTTCAGACTGTGGGAGGAAACCGGAGCACCCAGGAGAAACCTACACAGACACGGGGAGAACGTGCAAACTCCACACAGTCATCCACACAGTGGGATCGAACCTGGGTCCCTGGTGCTGTGAGGCAGCAGTACTAACTACTGAGCCATTGTGTCATTTCTTTGGGCAAGGGTCCTCTTCCCATCCCACAGACCCCTTCGCCTACCTCCAACACTCTCCCTCCAGCTGGAGCCCTCTCTCTGACCTTTTACCTGCACTTGGCCTGTTCATTGAGAACTGTTGACGTGACATAGTTCACCTCAATTTTCTGCCCATCCCGCCTCACCTAATCCAACCTACCTTCCCGGGAACTGATTGCACTCTGTGCTCTCAGATTCAATCCTGACTTTGTTATTCATCCTGCTGATAAGGGTGGTGCTGTTGTTGCCTGCTGGACTAAACTCTACATTGCAGAGGCTGAGCATCAGCTCCCAGATACCTCCTCCTATCTCCTGCTGGACCGTGACCCCACCATGGAACATCAGGCCATTGTGTCTACTCCAGTCACCAACTCCAGCCTTCTGGACTCATTATCAAGTTCAATAATGAGGGCTTGAGCTCTCCCATGTCCTTACACCTACCCCCACACACCAGGCCTTGTTATCACACAGGAGGTAAAAACAATGACTGCAGATGCTGGAAACCAGATTCTGGATCAGTGGTGCTGGAAGAGCACAGCAATTCAGGCAGCATCCAAGGACTGGCAAAATCGACGTTTCGGGCAAAAGCCCTTCATCAGGAATAAAGGCAGAGAGCCTGAAGCGTGGAGAGATACGCTAGAGGAGGGTGGGGGTGGGGAGAGAGTGGCATAGAGTACAATAGGTCAGTGGGGAAGGAGATGAAGGTGATAGGTCAGGGAGGAGAGGGTGGAGTGGATAGGTGGAAAAGGAGCTGGGCAGGTCGGACAAGTCCGGACAGGTCAGGGGATCGAGTTTCTGGAGGTTAGAAGCTAGGATGAGGTGGGGGAAGGGGAAATGAGGAAACTGTTGAAATCCACATTGATGCCCTGGGGTTGAAGTGTTCCGAGGCGGAAGATGAGGCGTTCTTCCTCCATGCGTCTGGTGGTGAGGGAGCGGCGGTGGAGGAGGCCCAGCACCTCCATATCCTCGGCAGAGTGGGAGGGGGAGTTGAAATGTTGAGCCACTGGGCGATTTGGTTGATTGGTGCGGGTGTCTCGGAGATGTTCCCTAAAGCGCTCTGCTAGGAGGCGCCCAGTCTCCCCAATGTAGAGGAGACCGCATCGGGAGCAACGGATACAATAGATGATATTAGTGGATGTGCAGGTAAAACTTTGATGGATGTGGAAAGCTCCTTTGGGGCCTTGGATAGAGGTGAGGGAGGAGGTGTGGGCGCAGGTTTTACAGTTCCTGCGGTGGCAGGGGAAAGTGCCAGGATGGGAGGGTGGGTCGTAGGGGGGCGTGGACCTGACCAGGTAGTCACGGAGGGAACGGTCTTTGCGGAAGGCGGAGAGTGGTGGGGAGGGAAATATATCCCTGGTGGTGGGGTCTGTTTGGAGGTGGCGGAAATGTCGGCGGATGATTTGGTTTATGCGAAGGTTGGTAGGGTGGAAGGTGAGCACCAGGGGCGTTCTGTCCTTGTTGCGGTTGGAGGGGTTGGGTCTGAGGGCGGAGGTGCGGGATGTGGACGAGATGCGTTGGAGGGCATCTTCAACCACGTGGGAAGGGAAATTGCGGTCTCTAAAGAAGGAGGCCATCTGGTGTGTTCTATGGTGGAACCGCTCCTCCTGGGAGCAGATACGGCGGAGGCGGAGGAATTGGGAATACGGGATGGCATTTTTGCAAGAGGTAGGGTGGGAAGAGGTGTAATCCAGGTAGCTGTGGGAGTCGGTGGGTTTGTAGAAGATGTCAGTGTCAAGTCGGTCGTCACTGATGGAGATGGAGAGGTCCAGGAAGGGGAGGGAGGTGTCAGAGATGGTCCAGGTAAATTTAAGGTCAGGGTGGAATGTGTTGGTGAAGTTGATGAATTGCTCAACCTCCTCGCGGGAGCACGAGGTGGCGCCAATGCAGTCATCAATGTAGCGGAGGAAGAGGTGGGGAGTGGTGCCGGTGTAATTACGGAAGATCAACTGCTCTACGTAGCCAACGAAGAGACAGGCATAGCTGGGGCCCATACGTGTGCCCATGGCTACCCCTTTGGTCTGGAGGAAGTGGGAGGATTCAAAGGAGAAATTGTTAAGGGTGAGGACCAGTTCGGCCAAACGAATGAGAGTGTCGGTGGAGGGGTACTGTTGGGAACGTCTGGAGAGGAAAAATCGGAGGGCTTGGAGGCCCTGGTCATGGCGGATGGAGGTGTAGAGGGATTGGATATCCATGGTGAAGATGAGGTGTTGGGTTCCGTTTCCCCGGCCCCCAACACCTCATCTTCACCATGGATATCCAATCCCTCTACACCTCCATCCGCCATGACCAGGGCCTCCAAGCCCTCCGATTTTTCCTCTCCAGACGTTCCCAACAGTACCCCTCCACCGACACTCTCATTCGTTTGGCCGAACTGGTCCTCACCCTTAACAATTTCTCCTTTGAATCCTCCCACTTCCTCCAGACCAAAGGGGTAGCCATGGGCACACGTATGGGCCCCAGCTATGCCTGTCTCTTCGTTGGACACGTAGAGCAGTTGATCTTCCGTAATTACACCGGCACCACTCCCCACCTCTTCCTCCGCTACATTGATGACTGCATTGGCGCCACCTCGTGCTCACGCGAGGAGGTTGAGCAATTCATCAACTTCACCAACACATTCCACCCTGACCTTAAATTTACCTGGACCATCTCTGACACCTCCCTCCCCTTCCTGGACCTCTCCATCTCCATCAGTGACGACCGACTTGACACTGACATCTTCTACAAACCCACCGACTCCCACAGCTACCTGGATTACACCTCTTCCCACCCTACCTCTTGCAAAAATGCCATCCCGTATTCCCAATTCCTCCGCCTCCGCCGTATCTGCTCCCAGGAGGAGCGGTTCCACCATAGAACACACCAGATGGCCTCCTTCTTTAGAGACCGCAATTTCCCTTCCCACGTGGTTGAAGATGCCCTCCAACGCATCTCGTCCACATCCCGCACCTCCGCCCTCAGACCCAACCCCTCCAACCGCAACAAGGACAGAACGCCCCTGGTGCTCACCTTCCACCCTACCAACCTTCGCATAAACCAAATCATCCGCCGACATTTCCGCCACCTCCAAACAGACCCCACCACCAGGGATATATTTCCCTCCCCACCACTCTCCGCCTTCCGCAAAGACCGTTCCCTCCGTGACTACCTGGTCAGGTCCACGCCCCCCTACGACCCACCCTCCCATCCTGGCACTTTCCTCTGCCACCGCAGGAACTGTAAAACCTGCGCCCACACCTCCTCCCTCACCTCTATCCAAGGCCCCAAAGGAGCTTTCCACATCCATCAAAGTTTTACCTGCACATCCACTAATATCATCTATTGTATCCGTTGCTCCCGATGCGGTCTCCTCTACATTGGGGAGACTGGGCGCCTCCTAGCAGAGCGCTTTAGGGAACATCTCCGAGACACCCGCACCAATCAACCAAATCACCCAGTGGCTCAACATTTCAACTCCCCCTCCCACTCTGCCGAGGATATGGAGGTGCTGGGCCTCCTCCACCGCCGCTCCCTCACCACCAGACGCATGGAGGAAGAACGCCTCATCTTCCGCCTCGGAACACTTCAACCCCAGGGCATCAATGTGGATTTCAACAGTTTCCTCATTTCCCCTTCCCCCACCTCATCCTAGCTTCTAACCTCCAGAAACTCGATCCCCTGACCTGTCCGGACTTGTCCGACCTGCCCAGCTCCTTTTCCACCTATCCACTCCACCCTCTCCTCCCTGACCTATCACCTTCATCTCCTTCCCCACTGACCTATTGTACTCTATGCCACTCTCTCCCCACCCCCACCCTCCTCTAGCTTATCTCTCCACACTTGTTATCACACAGCCCATTGTTAGTCACTAACAGGCCCCATTAACAACTATTCACCCTCCCAGCCAGATCGTTATCTACTCCTTTGATTGTCCAACTGTTCTTCTCTCTCTTGGGTTCTATGCCCATCTAACGTTTGCTCCTTACCCCCCACCCCCCACCCTATCTTCAGCATATAAACTGACATTTTCCTAGCTACCATCAGTTCTGAGGAAAGGCCACTGGACCTGAAACGTTAACTCTGATTTCTCTCCACAGGTGCTGCCAGACCTGCTGAGGTTTATCCGCAACTTTTGTTTTTGTTTCTGATTTACAGTATCCGTAGCTTGTTTGGTTTTTGTGGGCAATAAATGCTGGCCTCGTCAGCGATACCCACATCCTCTGAATGAATACAAGCAAGGTGAGTGGAGGAGAGGAGGCCATTGGCACTTATTCAATGACTGGCGACAGGGTCCTAGATCTAAGCCTAGAGCAAGTGTGCTCTTTGCAAAGCCCAAAGCAGGAGAGCTGCCTGCAGAAAACTGAATGCTGCTTCGAAGCATCTTGAGAAGGTGCTATACAGGTTAAAGGTAAAGTTGCCATAATCCCAGGGCTGCTCTCTTATTAGAGAGATTGGAGTTTTGGAGAACTGTGTCCAGTTCTGGTTGCCCTGTTATAGGAAGGATATTATTAAACTGGAGACGGTTCAGAGAATATTTCCCAGGATGTTGCCAGGAATGAAGGGTTTGAGTTATAAGGAGGGGCTGGAGAGGCTGGGACTTCTTTCACTGGAGCATAGGAGGCTGAGGGGTGACCTTATAGAGGCTTATAAAATCATGAGGAATATAGATAAAGTGAATAGCAAGGGTCTTTTCTCTCGGGTGGGGAATTTCAAGTCTAGGGGTGAGAGGAGAAAGATTTTATAAAAGACATGAGGCGCAATTTTTTTACATGGAGAGTGGTTCATGTGTGGAATGAACTTCCTGAGGAAGGGGTGGATGTGGGGACAGTTACAATGTTTAAAAGACATTTGGATAAGTACATGAATAGGAAAGGTTTGGAGGGATATGGGCCAGGAGCAGGCAGGTGGGACTAGTTTAGTTTGGGAATATGGTCGGCACGGACTGGTTGGACCGAAGGGTCTGTTTCTGTGCTGTATGATTCTATGACTGATGATGGCTCAACCTGAGGTTCACCATGCCTCAGACGAGGGGAGAGGTTGAGAAGGAGAGTGCTTCCATGGTAACCTCAGCCAGTGTGGGGATTGAACCCTGCATTGCAGCCCCCAAGCTTTGAAGCTAACTGACCTCACTACATTAACTCTATCACGGTATTTGCCATTGTAGGTTAAGAGCGCTAAGGGGGAAGGCAAGTTGTTTTTGCCACTGGAAAGCTTGCCTTTTGCAGTATCACAACACTGCCAAACTTTGGAAGGCCAATGAAACCCTTTGGAAGCGCAACATGGGCAGTGCTGCCACCAACCTGTGCACAGCAAGATTCCACGAGCAGTATTGTGGCCAATGGCCAAATAATCTGCAATGCTTTTGTCAAGAGACAAACATCAGTCAGGACCACCAAGGAGAATATCACCCCCCCACTTCTTTTTTGTAATCGTGGGATCCTTTCGCTGAGCGACCCGGGTAAGGGGCCATCAGACTAGAGAGAAGGCACTCCTGGCACTAGTTCACTCGACACTGGAGCGACTGCTTCAACTTTGTGCTGAAGACTTTGGAGTGGGTCTATGACTTTGTGACCTTCTGACTTTGAGGCAGGAGGGCTACCTATCGAGCTCTGGCTGACATTCACACACAAAGCCAAAACAGGAGGGAGGCTGTGAGTGCTCATTTTCTCTGCATGCAACACAAAAGGTGACTTGCAAAAGGAGGCAGTGCAACACACTGGGGGCTTTTTGTGAATGCTCAAATTTGTGATATATCTGCCCTCCCATCTTGTACTTTGACAATACAAGCCCCAGGGCTTTCTCTCTCTCTCTCTCTCTCTCTCTCACACACACACACACAAACACACACAAATTATCAGATCAAAACTAAATGTTACTTTCCTTACACAAAGTGCTCTTTTTCGATGCAAAAGGACCATTTGCAGTAAGAATGGAAGACCATAACTGTAGCTATGAATGTAGCTAGGGGAGACTTAGTGGTATTATCACTAGACTATTAATCCAGAAATTCAACTCATGTTCTGTGGACTCGGGTTCAAATTCCACCATGGCAGATGGTGGAATTTGAATTCAATAAAAATCTGAAACTAAGAATTCACCGGATTTGAAATCAGGAAAAACATCTAGAACGATTACCATGAGTCTACTGTCGATTGGAAAAGCCCATCGGGTTCACCAACGTCCATTAGGGAGGGAAACTGCATCCTTACCTGGTCTGGCCTACGTGTGACTCCAGACACAAGGCAGTGTGGGTGACTCTCAGTTGCCCTATGAAATGGCTTCGCAAGCCATTCAGTTGTATAAACAGGTATAAAATAGGACGTGGACTTCTGCGGTTCAAGATGGCAGTTCACGACCACCTTCTCAAGGGGAAACTATGGTTGGGTGATAAATATTGGCCCAGCCAGCGACTCCCACGACCCACGAGTGAATAATTTAAAAGCCAGGCCTGCTGAGAAAAATAAAGCACAGAATTTATTGTAACTCTTTATTGCCCCTCAGAAGGTCTCAGTTTGCAGCTAAGGAGCAATTCTGAGGTGCAGTAATTGTCAGGTCACAATCACCACAGATAACATACACATCTTACAAACCAGATTACAAAACAAAATGTGCATTTATTTAGTGCCACTCACATCCTCGGGAGAACCCAGAGTGCCTCATTGGTCAACAGGATGCTCAGTGGTGGCTCTGTAGCTAAGCATGTTTGCCCTACTGGATAAAGCAAAGTTCCAAAATCAAGCAGTTAAGATGGTCCACCAATTGTTGGCTTTCATAAGGAAAGGAGAAAGTGAGGACTGCAGATGCTGGAGATCAGAGCTGAAAATGTGTTGCTGGAAAAGCACAGCAGGTCAGGCAGCATCCAAGGAGCAGGAGAATCGACGTTTCGGGCATGAGCCCTTCTTCATAAGGAAAGGCACAGCAACATTCCACGCCTTCTTTGAATATTGTTATGGAAACATCAGCAGCTCCCGGAATCGTCAAGGGGTGGTAATCATAAGATGGTAGAATTTCAAATTAATTTGAGGGTGAGAAACCCGGGTCTCAGATCAGTGCCTTCAACTTAAATACGGACAATCACAGATGTATAAAGAAAGTTGTCTAAATTGAGCTGGGAACATATATTAAGAGAAAGGTCAGTGGGTGAGGAGTGGCAGATATTTAAGCAGATATTTCATAATGTTCAGTAAAAATTTATTCTCATCAAAAAAAAAGACTGGGTGGTAAAGAAGGTGTATGGCATACTTGCCTTTCTTGGTCAGGGAATTGAATACAAGAGTCAGAATGGATTGCAATTTTATAAGACTTTAGTTAGGCTGTGTTTAGGGTACTGCATTCAATTCTGGTTGCCTTGCAGAGGGTGCAGAAGGGGTTTACCAAGATGCTACCTGGATTAGAGGGTATGAGTTCTAAGAAGAGGCTGGAAAAACTTGGGTTGCTTTCTCTTGAGCGGCAGAGGCTCAGGGGAGCCTTATTAGAAATCTATAAAATTATGAGGTATATAGATAGGGTTGACGGTCAGAGCCTTTTACCCAGAGTTAAAATGTCTAAAATAGGGGGCATACATTTAAAGTGAGAGGGTGAAAGTTCACGGGAGATGTCAGGGGCAGATTTTTTTAAAATAGAGAGTGGTAGGAGTCTGGAACGAGCTGCTATGGGTGCTGGTGGAGGCAGACACGATAGGGACGTTTAAGAGACTTTTAGATAAGCACATGAACATGTAGGGAATACAGGGATATGGGCCAAGGGCAGGCAGAGGAGATTAGTTTAATTTGGCATCATGTTCAGCTCAACATTCCTGTGCTGTACCGTTCTATGTTTTATTTTCTATGTACGATGTTCTACTCAGTGAGAGGGACGAACCACTCACAGTTAACAAAAATGGTCAAAGTGAGTATCCGGTCACAAACAAAAGCACATAAAGTAGTAAAAATTAAAGGCAAGCTGGAGGTTTGGAATGTTTTGGAAACCAGTCACAAATGAATAAGAAAATGAATAAAAAGCGAGAAAATTGATTGAAGTAAACTGGGAAGAGTTTACAGCGTGAGCTTCTAAAGCTATGTAAAATGAAAGTTGTTAAAGTAAGTGGAGGATGCGACTGGGGAGTGAATAATGGGATCAAGGAAATGGTAGATAATGTAAACCAATATTTTGGATCGGTCTTCATGTGGTGCAAACTGCAAACATCCCAGAGATAACAAATAACTGAGATGCTAATGGGAGGAAAGAACTTGTAACAGCCTCTACCGTGAGGGACAAAGTATGTGACAAACTAAATGGTCACCAGGATTTGGTGGCCTGCATCCAATGGTTTTAAAGGAAGGGGCGGCAGAGATAGTGGAGACTTTGGTCAAAATATTCCCAAATCCACATATTTAGATTTTCAGAAGGCATTAGATAAAGGGCCACGTAAAAGGTTTTTACAATATATGGTAATACAATATATTAGTTTGCATTGAGGATTGGTTCAAAACAGAAAACAGAGAGTAAAGATCAAAGGGTTTTTTCAAGACATTGCTGGAATATCAGTACAGAGGTGTGATTATGCTGATGGAGGGTCAGTGCTGAGGGAATGATACACTGACAGAATGTCAGTACTGAGGGAATACCGCACTGTCGGAGGGTCAGTGCTGAGGTAATACCGCACTGTCGGAGGGTCAGTCCAGAGGGAGTGCCGCACTGTCGGAGGGTCAGTGCAGAGGGAGTGCCGCACTGTCGGAGGGTCAGTACTGAGGGAGTGCTGCACTGTCAGAGGGTCAATACTGAGGGAGTGCTGCACTACCGGAGTGTCAGTACTGAGGGAGTGCCACACTGTCGGAGGGTCAGTGCTGAGAGAGTGCCGCACTGTCGGAGGGTCAGGACTGAGGGAGTGCCACACTGTCGGAGGGTCAGGACTGAGGGAGTGCCACACTGTCAGAGGTGTTGCTGCTTGCATGGAATCTGACGCTGAGGATCTAGCAGGTCGCTGGGAAAAGTACCATCAATCCCAAGGCACTGATTGGACGAACATTACTTTTCTGCCCAGTGTCTTGGCTGATCATTAGGAACCAACATCACAAGATACAAATTATCTCATCATTATCACCTAACCATCTTAAAAGCTCTTGTGGTGTAGTGGTAGTGTCAGCCAAGAAGTCTGGGTTCAAGTCTCACTTACTCCAGAGGTGTATTATAACATTGTTGAACAGGTTGATTTGCAAAAATGAGCCATAAGGCTGTCTTGTGGGAGCTTGCTGTGTACAAATGAGCTATCTGACCACTTCGGAAATTGGTGGTAATGAAAAGGCCTCTCTGATTTGCAATTTTTAAAAAAAAAGTCTGCCAGCTCACCCCCGTTACAGCCCTTCTCATTGGCTGGAAAGCTCTTTCGTCGTGCAATGTCGCCACAGAAATGTAATTTTAACTTTGTAAGCATATGCCAAACTTGCCAGGCTCGATCTTTTGATGCTGCCGTGGGGGAGTATACAAACCGCGACTTGCAGCCGCGTATGTACGGCACATTACTCAAAACATATGGCTTTTCTCAAAGGCGAACTCTCACATGGAAGGAGACTGCGGGCAGGGTTGTTCCAGTCCCAGCACTTGACTGTGTGAATTTCAGCCCTTGTCTTCTTTCGGGAATTAATGGATTTTTGCTGGGGCATCAACTTGTGATCTAGCTCAAACCCTTCATCCCTCCCAACTTACATCAGGAGGACTTTTGAGGATCAGAGTGGAGTGCATCTGGAGTGTGGACTTTTTTGGAGAGTTGCTGTTCTCTAGACGCTATGATGTGGCAAGGCACAGGACCACGGGGCTGAGAGAAGATTTCAAAGGAACTTGAACCTTGTTTGATTGCTGTCATTTGGCTGATTGAAAGCTCCAAGCGTTTGTGAGCCAGGATTACCTTTTGCAGAAGAAGGGGTTGCCTCCAGCAGGGACACTGTGAATATCCCAGACCTCAATATGAAAGCCCCTCAGAGGAGCCCTGGCAGGGCAGAACAGATGCTAGGAGCCATGGCAGATATGTTGACATCTTTTGCTATACCCAGCCAGCAGTGGGTAGGTGATCATTTCAGTTCAGCTTTCGCTCTCTCTCTCTCGGTTGCAAGCCCCAGTTGTAGGCAAAGGGCTGAACATCGGTTGCCAACGCCCTCCAGCATTGCACTTGGAAGTCTCCCGGATTTAAAGGAGCCACTCCCGGTGCTTGCTGCAAATAATGTCAGGCAGAAATACCATGAGATTGAAGTTTCTTGCTAACTCCACCCTCCTATTTACTTGAACAGAATTAGGTTGGAAGGGGGAAAGGATATTTGACCAGGCGATGGGGAGACGGAATGTGATGAGACCTCCAGGAATCAGTCCTGATCAGAGTTGGTAACTCTCAGGTTGACTGGTCACTGGGTGAACATGCTTGACGATGTGGCACGTGAAGGTGAGGACTGGCACTGGACCTGGCTGTGCTGCCCACCCAGGTCAAATAGCCTTTGGCTACCTTCACTGTGCGGGCTGTCTCCATCGAGTGCCCAGCCTGTGGAAGCTCAGTCCAGCAGCTGAGAGAGCCATCAAGAATGGGGGTGGAATGGGGTAAATTGAGGGTACACAGATATAAAACAACAGGGTCTTTGTAAAATCTACTCTGTGTGGGTTTAATGCAGGGAGGAATGTTGCCTGGTTGCATGGGAGTTATGTCTGCCTTTGGCAGTCTGAAGTACTGTGGGAAAGCGGACCCGGAAAGCTCAGCTCGGTTGTTCCACTGGGCATTTGCTATAGCTGCATCAAATAGTCTCTTTAATAAATTCATTGGGTGATGTGTGCAGGAGAGAGGGTTTGGGGGGGGCACATGGTTTTGATTTGCCCCTTGAGACCAGAATCCATTGGCCTGCCATCCAGGCACAGCCAAACTAAACAATTCCGATCACAGATTGCCAAATACTCACTGGCTTTTAAGCATCCGTTCCAAGTAAAGGGTAGGGATGGCAACGTACCCTAATTTGGAAGGGGCTAGGTGATGGATTCAAATGGTTTAATGGAGGGGCTGGGTGGCATATATAGGAAGTATTTGTCATCTTGGCACTGTTGAACATGGAACTTACTGAAATGCCGACTGTTGCTAAGCTTTTTTTCCCCCCTACAACAATTAGTTAAAAAGATTGCTTAGCTTGGGAAAACGTGAACAGAATTGTTCTTCTAATTCCATCTTGGCCTCCTGTCTATCCCTGATTTTAATTTCACCCCCCCCAATGGTGGTCATGCCTTTACCTACCAGGACCCCAACCCTGTCTGTGTCTCTGCCTTGTTCTCCTCCTTTAAGTCCCTCCTCAAATCCTACCTCTTTGTTCAAGCTTTAGCTGTCTAATTGAATTACTGTTTACAGTATATGGCTCAGTGTAGTACTTTTTCAGTCACTCCAGCGGAACATTTGGGGGATTTCTTTGCTGCATTGAAGGTGCTGTGCAAATGCAGTTGGTTGTTATTGTGGCGCTGACTGTACCTTTTATATCAAATCCTGGGAAAGTGTGGTTGGGTGTCACAGTGAGGTTCAAACTGGGGGTCCATGTTATCGGGAGTAAACCTTTCCTTTTACGAATGGTTGGGAGGGTGTTCCACAACTGTAATAAGTTGCATTCCAATTGTGCCTTAAGGTGCTGCTTTATAAATGAAAAATTGACACCGAGCCAATTAAGGAGATACGAGACTGAAAGGTTGGTCAAGGAAGTGTCTTAAAGGAGATAGAGAATTGCAGGACTTTTTTTCAGAAATACCTGAGCGCAGGGCCTAAGTAGCTGAAGGCATGGCTGCCGATGGTGCACTGATTAAAATCAGGGATGTTCCAGAGGCCAGAATTGGAAAGAAATGCAGGACACCAATTAATCCAGTTCCCAGTGGGAGCGGCCTCAGAGTCTGTAAATACACCAGATGTGACACTGGGCAATAGATTTCTCGAGTTGCTCCAATGTTACCACACTTTTTTGACAAAAGATCATGAGTCTCAAACCCCAGAATTTCTCAGCGGACTGTGCCTGTTGACTTTCAAAATCTGCGCTCAAAGTCATAATTACCAAGCCCCCCTCCCTGAAGGAATTCCGCAAGATTGTATGACTTTGAAAAGTGTTTATTGGTGTTGGGGTTAACGTGCTGTTGAGATTGGGGAGACTGAGGTATGTTGTGGGGATGGTATTGGCAGACTATCAACATAAGAAGAGCTTAATGCCTGCTATCAGGAAGACAGGCAGGAGCCTGGAAGAACACAGCAAGCCAGTCAGGACTGAAGAAGGATTACACATGAAATGTCGACTTCTCCACCTCCTGATGCTGCCTGGCTTGCTGTGTTCTTCCAGGCTCTTGCCTGTCTTTTGGGTTCCAGCATCTGCATTTTTTTGTCTGCTATCAGGAAGAGCTTGGTTCACTTGGACTAAACCAACAAGATTTAATGGCTGGGGTGTTACAAGAGGTGCGGTGGCAAAGTCTCTCTGCGTAGTCTGTGTTGTAGGTCGACCTAAGTGGGTTCGTGATCCGTAATCCTTTCGGGATCTTTCCTACTTGCCTGCATTCCTGTAGAAACTTGATGTCTGTGTTGATATGTGCAATCTTCTTGGAGATCCTCCCCACTTTAAGCCGGCGGTTAGTGGTGTCAATAGTAGTCATGATTTGGAGATGCCGGTGTTGGACTGGGGTCCAACACCGGCATCTCCAAATTGAGATTTAATGGCAGCATTAATGAGTTTATTTGAGAAGTGCATTGACCAATCAGAGTCTGCTTCCTGGTTTGAATTCAAACGATGGCCTGACAGTCAACTGATCCTTCGCGCTCCATGGTTAGGGCTCTACCAATCTGAGTCCACTTGCTAACCAATCAACAGCCTGTTTCATGCAGTGGAAATTGTTGGTCTCTTCGAGATTTGGTATTCTTGCAATTCTGTCCTGATGAGGACAAGATCAAATGCTTCAACCTTCTGCTGTTTTAATTCCTCAATGCTGAAGCGTCATGCTACCAAATTACTTTTTTGAAAAGTTCTTTTGTGGTGTTGTCACTGTCGTGGTTTATAAGCATTTTGTGCATAGCAAGATTCCACCAGCAACAAATAAGGTCACGACCAGATCGTCGGTCATCAGTGATGTTGACACCGGGAGAGGACACCCTATCTCTTTTGAAATGGGTAGCTGAGAGGGCCTCAGTTTAATACTTCACTCGACCAAGCAACATTCTCTCTGTTCTGCAGTTGGAATTCTCGGCCAAGTTGAGGTGTTCAATTCTCTGCGGAGAGAAAGTGAGGTCTGCAGATGCTGGAGATCAAAGTTGAAACTTTATTGCTGGAACAGCACAGCAGGTCAGGCAGCATCCAGGGAACAGGAGATTCGACGTTTCGGGCAGGGCCTGTGCCCGAAACGTCGAATCTCCTGTTCCCTGGATGCTGCCTGACCTGCTGTGCTGTTCCAGCAATAAAGTTTCAACTCAAGTTCAATTCTCTGCAGCAGGATTTAAATGCACAACCTCCTGTGCCAGAGGTGAGAGTGATACTGTGGCTGATGCAATTCGAAGAGATCGACCTAGCGGTGGCAAAGGGCTGACAGTTAATGTGTAAGGCAGGGATTAGACAGATGTTGGTGTTTGACCTTGCTTTGGGCCCACTCTCAGATCTGTGCCTTCAGTTGGGAAGGAGGGGGTGGATTGCTGCACTAACAGGGAGCGCTTTGTGAGAAATCATGGGCAAACAGCCTATAAACTTTCCAGCCATCCCAATTAATTTTGATTTTTCACAGCACATTCCCTGAGAAGGCAGCTCCCTTCGGGCAGTGTGGGATCTGATGTATAATCATTGGATAGTTTATCCTGAGTGCTTCCAAAAACAAACTACAAGGGCTTTGGGTGGTGCAATAGTTTAGCAGTTTGTTTCCAGCTCTGGCTGGCGAGTGCTAGATTTATATTTTTTAAAAATTCATTCACAGGATGAGGGCATTGCTGGGTAGGCAGCATTTATTGCCCATCCCTAATTGCCCAGAGGTCAGTTAAGAGTCAACCAGATTGCTGTGGATCTGGAGTCACATGTGGGCCAGACCAGGTAAATATGGCAGTTTCCTTCCTGAGAGGTCATTTGTGAACCAGATGGGATTTTCCGAATAATGGTTTCATTAGACACTTAATTCCAGATTTCTTTTTAATTAATAAATCCATCTGCTGTGGTGAGACTCGAACCCAGAACTTTATCTGGGTCCTTGGATTAACAGTCTAGTGATAATACCACTAGACCAGCACCTCCCCAATTAAGCTGTAACAGTCAGACCATGAAGTGTTTTTTTTTCTATAGCTACTTTCATGACCACAGGACATACATTGGCTGCAAAGAGCTTTGGAAGTATTTTCGAAGTGTTGCCACTGCCGCTACAGAGGAAGCATGGCAGCCAATTTATGCACAGCACACTCCTAAAAACAGCAATCTGATAATGATCAGGCAAAACAACACCTTGAGTTTAAATTGCGTATTTATGTAAAAAGCCATTACAGAGGTAGAATGAAAATTGGGACTGAACCAAATAAAGAGTGTTTAAAATCAAACAAACAAGAATAGGACTTATACAGTTAATGATAGGGCCTTAGGCCGTAGTGTAGAACAGAGAGATCTAGGGGTTCAGGTACACAATTCTTTGAAGTTTGCATCACAGGTAGACAGGGTGGTTAGGAAGGCATTTAGCATGTTTACCTTCATTACTCAGACATTTGAATATAGGAGTTGGAACGTCATGTTGAGGTTGTACAGGACAGTGGTGCGGCCTCTTCTGGAGAACTGTGTCCAGTTCTGGTCTCCCTGTTATAGGAAGGGTGGAGAGGGTTCAGAAGAGATTTATCAGGATGTTGCCAGGATTGGCGGGTTTGAAATATAAAAACAGGCTGGAACTTCTTTCACTGGAGTGTAGGAGATTGAGGGTGACCTTTATTAAATCATGAGGGTATAGATAAGGTGAATGGCAGCTGTCTTTTCCTGAGGATGGGGGATTTCAAGACTAGGTGAGAGGAGCAAGATTTTAAAAAGACAGGTGGGCATTGTTTTTTTACACAGAAAGTGGTTCGTGTGTGGAATGAACTGCCAGAGAAAGTGGTGGATTGCAGGTACAGATACAACATTTAAAAGACATTTGGATGAGTACATGAATAAGAAATGTTTGGAGGGATATGGGCCAAGCGCAGGCAGGTGGGACTAGTTTAGTTTGGGATTATGATCAGTATGGACTGATTGGATTGAAGGGTCTGTTTCTCTGTTGTATGACTCTGACTATGGTCAAAGCTCAGTGTTTCAAAGGTGACAGGTTGGGGGTGGGGGAGGGATGAAGCTTTTCATACTTAAAGGAAGACTGAAAGACAGAAACTTAAAAAAAAACTGGAAAAAAGTTGATGGCGAGTGGAGTGGCATTGTTTTCAGGGTGAGTGTAGTTCATTCTTCAAGGGTAATGTCTTAATCAACTGGAGTTGATCTGCCTGGTTTAAATGTAAACAAAACTTGGCAGTTCACTGTCAGTCATCATTTAACTGGTGTATTCTGTGTGGTAATGCCTCAACCAATCAAAATCGCTTGCCAACAAATTAGCACTCAACTCAGACAGGATAAAATGTACCTGTGATGGTGGTATTCTTGTGAACTGTCCTGATGAGTGCAGGATGCAAATTTTAACAAAATGGATTTTTTTTTCCATCAGTACTCAGGAAGTGCCAATGCAAGGACTGGGAAGGCATCAAGCAGGAATGATATAATAAATATAGATGAAGAGATTAATTAATTATAGTGTGGAAAGATAACAGTAAGTAATTCCATGCTTCAAATTATTCGAGAGCAGCAATCAGGAAGGATTGTTTTTGAGAGCGATCTTAGGAGCTGATTAAAAAATTTTTCCATGGGATGCCAGCATCACTAGCTGTGCCCAGTATTTATTGCCCCATCCCTCATTGCCCCTTGAGAAAGTGGGGGTGAACTGCCTTTGTGAACTGCTGCAGTCCATGTGCTGTAGGTAGACCCACAATGCCTTTAGGGAGGGAATCCCAGGACTGTGTCCCAGCAACAGTGAAGGAACAATGATATATTTCCAAGTCAGGTGGCTTGGAGGGGAACTAGCAGGGGTGGTGGTATTTATCTGCTGCCCTTGTTCTTGAAGCAGGAAGTGGCTGTGAGTTTGGAAGATGCTGTCTAAAGATCTTTAGTGACCTTTTGCAGTGTACCTTGTAGATGGTACACACTGCTGCGACTGAGCGTCAGTGGTGGAAGGAGTAGATGTTTGTGGATGTGGTGTCAATCAAGCAGGCTGCTTTGTCCTGGATGGTGTCAAGTTTCTTGTGTTGTTGGAGTTGCACCCATCCAGGCAAGTATTCCATCACACTCCTGACTTGTTCCTTCCAGATGGTGGGCAAGCTTTGGGGAGTCAGAAGGTGAGTTAATTTCTAGAAAGATCACAATGTCTGATCTGCTCTTGTAGCCACAGTAAGATCATAAGACATAGGATTGGAAGTAAGGCCATTCGGCCCATTGAGTCCACTCCGCCATTCAATCATGGCCGATGGGCATTCCAACTCTACTTACCCGCATTCTCCCAGTTGCCCTTAATTCCTTGTGACATCAAGAATTTATCAATCTCTGCCTTGAAGACATTTAATGTCCCGGCTTCCATTGCGCTGCGTGGGAATGAATTCCACAGGCCCACCATACTCTGGCTGAAGAAATGTCTCTTCGTTTCCATTCTAAATTGGCCCCCTCTAATTCTAAGGCTGTGCCCACGGGTCCTGGTATCCCTGCCCAACGGAAGCAATTTCCCAGCGTCCACCCTTTCTAAGCCATGCATTAACTTCTAAGTTTCTATTAGATCTCCCCTCAACCTTCTAAACTCTAATGAATATAATCTCAGCAGTTCATCGTATGTCAGGCCTGCCATTCCAGGGATCATCCGTGTGACTCTCCGCTGGACACGCTTCAATGCCAGTATGTCCTTCCTGAGGTGTGGGGCCCAAAATTGGACACAGTATTCTAAATGGGCCCTAACTAGAGCTTTATAAAGTCTCAGAAGGACATCACTGCTTTTGTATTCCAACCCTCCTGAGATAAATGACAACATTACATTCACTTAGTCACAGACTCAACTTGCAAGTTAACCTTTAGAGAATTCTGGACTAGCACTCCCAGATCCCTTTGTACTTCGGCTTTATGAATTTTCTCACCGTTTAGAAAATAGTTCATGCCTGTATTCTTTTTTCCCAAATGCAAGACATCGCATTTGCTCAAGTTGAATTTCATCAGCTATTTCCTGGACTACCTTCCTAAACTATCTAAATCTTTTTGCAGCCTCCCCACATCCTCAGTACTACCTGCCTGTCCACCTAACTTCATATCATCAGCAAACTTTGCCAGAATGCCCCCAGTCCCTTCATCCAGATCATTAATATATAAACTGAACCCTGCGGGGCACCACTTGTCACCGGCTGCCATTCTGAAAAAAACCTTTTATCCCAACTCTCTGGCCTTCTGTCAAACAGCCAATCCTCAATCCATATCAGTAGCTCAGCAGCCTCCTCAGCAGTGAGGCACCTTATCAAAGGCCTTTTGGAAGTCGAGATAGATAACATCCATTGGTCTAACCTACTTGTTACCTCTTCAAAGAATTCTAACAGGTTTGTCAGGCACGACCTCCCCTTATTAAATCTATGCTGACTTGTTCTAATCTGACCCTGCACTTCCAAGAATTTAGCAATATCATCCTTAACGATAGATTCTAGAATTTTACCAAAAACTGAGGTTAGGCTAATTGGCCTATAATTTTCCATCTTTTTTCTTGATCCTTTCTTGAACAAAGGGGTTACAACTGCGATTTTCCAATCATCTGGGACTTTCCCTGACTATAGTGATTTTTGAAAGATCACAACCAATGCCTTAACTATTTCCTCAGCCACCTCTCTCAGAACTCTAGCATGCAGCCCATCGGAGTCAGGAGACTTATCAATTTTTAGACCTTTTAGCTTTTCTAGCACTTTCTCTTTTGTAATGGCTACCATACTCAACTCTGCCCCCTGACTCTCCTTAATTGTTGGGATATTACTCATGTCTTCTACTGTGAAGACTGATGCAAAGTACTTATTAAGTTCTCCAGCTATTTCCTTATCTCCCAGCACTAGCCTTCCTGCATCAATTTGGAGCAGCCCAATGTCTAGTTTTGCCTCTCGTGGGAGACCGTACACATGTAGTGTGTCGGGATTCAGCCACTGCCCAAATATATACCCGGCAGCCCTCTGCTCCTCGGTGTGGCATCTCCCTCTGCTGCACCTTTAAAACTGATCTTGTACCCTCCCTTCCCGCAGCCCTCACCTCTCTCCGTCCTCTCTCCTCACTGCTCTAAAAATGAAGGCCCGACTCCCGAGATAAGTCCCTTTTTAAGTGGGAAAACCTACCCTTCCCGGCAGCCCTTGGTTCTCTCCGCCCTCTCTCCTCGCGACTCTGTATTATACAGTATTTATATAGCTGGTCTATGTTGTATAAGATAATGATTTTGAAGGGGTTGCTGTTTATGTTACATTGGTTCCACCCATTCTACCAATGTCACACACAATCTGTGAGTGGAGCCAATGAATTTTACTCTTCCTTTGAGAGGGGAGATGGATCTGTACCAGTTCTCTCAGGGGCCAGGAATTTTGCCTGATCAAATGTAGTTGGCCTTATTCCAATAAACTTGTTATCTAAGAACAGCCTCTTCTGGAGATACTCTGTAATGGTGTATCCTCTAAACCTAAGCAACGCAAAGGCCCAACGCAAAGCAAAGACAAAGAAGGGTTGATGGGTGTGGACCACCTCAAACAACCCCATCCAGTACCACACACCAACATAAGGTGTCAGGAATGATCACCTGGGGAAATGCCACAGTCTAGCTCGATTTCTGGCCAACAGTAACGCCAAGGATGTTGATAGCAGGGGATTCAGCGACAGTAACGCCTTTTAATGTCAAGCAAAGATGGATTAATTCTGTGAAGGTTGAATTTTGCCAGATCTCACTAAGTAAATGTTTGTGTGAATCGTTTATTCTGAAAGGATTTTGGAATAGCGATATCGTAAACCCTCCTCTGTGACATGTCCCTTTCTGTGGCAGCAAAATAACGTGTATAAAGAGGTTTGAATGATTCTTGATAGAAGCAGAGACTTAAGGCCACATTCCCTGTGTACATTCCAGCTCTGTCACCTATGTTGGATACCAATAAGGTCTGTTATGGTTCTGTTCGCCGAGCTGGGAATTTGTGTTGCAGACATTTCGTCCCCTGTCTAGGTGACATCCTCAGTGCTTGGGAGCCTCCTGTGAAGCGCTTCTGTGATCTTTCCTCCAGCATTTGTAGTGGTTTGAATCTGCCACTTCGGTTGTCAGTTCCAGCTGTCTGCTGCAGTGGCCGGAATATTGGGTCCAGGTCGATGTGCTTATTGATTGAATCAGTGGATGAGTGCCATGCCTCTAGGAATTCCCTGGCTGTTCTCTGTTTGGCTTGTCCTATAATAGTAGTGTTGTCCCAGTCAAACTCATGTTGCTTGTCATCTGTGTGTGGCTACTAAGGATAGCTGGTCATGTCGTTTCGTGGCTAGTTGGTGTTCATGGATGTGGATCGTTAGCTATCTTCCTGTTTGTCCTATGTAGTGTTTTGTGCAGTCCTTGCATGGGATTTTGTATACTATGTTGGTTTTGCTCCAGCTGGGTATCGGGTCCTTTGTCCTGGTGAGTTGTTATCTGAGAGTGACTGTTGGTTTGTGTGCTGTTATGAGTGGTTGTAGTAGTCTGGCTGTCAGTTCAGAAATTTAGATTAGATTAGATTACTTACAGTGTGGAAACAGGCCCTTCGGCCCAACAAACCCACACCGACCCACCGAAGCGCAACCCACCCATTCCCCTACATTTACCCCTTTTTTATCTAACACTACAGGCAGTTTAGCGTGGCCAATTCACCTGACCTGCACATCTTTGGACTGTGGGAGGAAACCGGAGTACCCGGAGGAAACGGGGAGAATGTGCAAACTCCACACAGTCAGTCGCCTGAGTCGGGAATTGAACCCGAGTCTCTGGCACTGTGAGGCAGCAGTGCTAACCACTGAGCCACCGTGCCGCCCACAATGTTCTTGATGTATGGTAAAGTGGCTAGTCCTTTGGGTTGTGGCATGTCCTCATTCCGTTGTCTTTCCCTTAGGCATCTGTTGATGAAATTGCGGGGTATCCGTTTTTGGCGAATCTGTTTTTGGTGTTGTTCTTCCTCTTTTTGCAGTTGCAGTGTGTTGTGGCCCTTTTGAACAGTGTCTTGATGCAACTTCTTTTGTGTGTGTTGTGGTGGTTGCTTTCGTAGTTCAGGACTTGGTCTGTGTGTGTGGCTTTCCTGTATACCTTTGTGGTGAATTCTCCATTCGGTGTTCTCTGTACCATCACATCTAGGAATGGGAGTTGGTTGTCCTTTTCTTCCTCTCTAGTGAATCGGATTCCTGTGAGTGTGGCGTTGATGATCCGGTGTGTGTTCTCTATTTCTGTGTTTTTAATTATTACAAAGGTGTCATCCACATATCTGACCCAGAGTTTGGGTTGAATTTGCGGTAAGACTGTTTGTTCTAATCTTTGCATTACCGCTTCTGCTATGAGTCCAGAGATGGGTGAGCCCATGGGTGTTCCGTTGATTTGTTCGTATATCTTGTTGAATGTGAAGTGTGTTGTGAGGCACAGGTCCAGTAGTTTAAGTATGCCGTCTTTGTTGATAGGTTCACCGTCCTGTTGTCTGGTCTGTATGTCCAGCAGGTTGGCTATTGTTTCTCTGGCTAGGGTTTTGTCGATAGAAGTGAACAGTGCCATTACATCGAATGAGACCATGGTTTCTTCCTTGTCTATGTGTATATTTCTGATGATGTCCAAGAATTCCTGTGTTGATTGTATAGAGTGTCTGGATCCGCTGATCAGGTGTTTCAGTTTCTGCTGTAGTTCTTTCGCCAGTTTGTGTGATGGTGTCCCTGGTAGTGATACTCTGGGTCTGAGTGGGATGTCTGGTTTGTGCACTTTAGGTAGTCCATAGAATCTGGGGGTGTTGTTGCTTTCAGGTTTCATTCTTTGTAGGTCAAACCTGGTTATCTGTCTGTTTTTTTTGTAGGTTCCTCAGTGCGTTGTTTATCCTATTGGTGAGCTGTGGGGGTGGGGTCAAACTCCCTCTTTTGGTAGGTGTTGGTATCTGCAAGTAGTTGTTGCGCTTTCTGGATGTACTCTGCTTTGTCCTCTGAGGATGTCACCTAGACAGGGGACGAAACGTCTGCAACACAAATTCCCAGCTCGGCAAACAGAACCATAACAATGAGCACCCGAGCTACAAATCTTCGCACAAACCATGAACCAATAAGGTCTGTTCTGTGTGCACTACAAGCATCTTGTACTAACTCAAAAGTTGCTATTGGGAGGCAGAGAAAATTGGAGGTTGATGAACAGTTGCATTTTAACACTGACCAAGGAAAAGCCTCTGATAAAGAAGCTGGTAGTAGCAGTCTGGGTAGGAATCTGAATGTTGTGGAGCAAGATTGTGAAGGATTTGAAAGGAGGATAAGGATCCTGACATTGGTTCACCCTGAGATGAATCATCACCTTCCAAATCTCATGCAAAACACAGGGTGTAATCTTATTAGGTTCAGAGTGACGTGGGTTATAGCAAGATAGGTGGTTCTCTAATAGAAGGCAGAGAGTTGGGATAAGGGGGGCAATTTCAGGATAGCAACCTGTAACTGGTGGAGTGCCACAGGGGTCAGTGCTGGGGCCACAATTATTTACGACATGTATTACTGACTTGAATGAGGAAAGTGAATGTACTGTAGCCAAATTTGAGAAAACACAAAAATATGTGGAAGGCAAGTGGTGAGGATGACACACAGACTCTGCAGAGGGATATAGAATGAAGCAAAATGACTGGTCAAAAACTTGGCACATGGAATATAATGTGGGGAAAACTGTGAGGTTATTCACTTTGGCAGGAAGAGGAGGAGCTGAATATTATTTAAATGGAGAAAGACTTCAGTAAGCTACAGAACAGAGGGATTTGGGAATCCTCATCCATGAAGCACAAAAAGCGAGCATCCGAGTTCAGCAGGGAATAGGGAAGGCGAATGGAATGTTGCTCTTTATTCCAAAGGGAATGGAGTATAAAAATAGGGAGGATTTGCTAAAACTATACAAGGCACCGGTCAGACCACAGCTGGAATACTGTGAACAGTTTTGGGTCCCTTTATCTGAGAAAGACAAACTGACATTGGAGGCAGTCCAGAGGAGGTCCACTCGGCTGATCCCGGGTATGGAGGGACTGTTAGGGTTACAGACCCTTAGAAAATAGGCAACAGGTTTAGGTAGAAGATCTGGATTGGTGCAGGCTTGAATGGCTGAAGGATCTGTTCTTGTGCTGTAATTTTCTTTGTTCTCTTTGTTTCATGACGAGAGGTTAAGTAGGTTGGGCCTACACTTGTTGGAATTTAGATGAATGAAAGGTGACCTTATTGAGACATACAGGATTCTTAGTGGACTGGACAGGGGACATGTGCAGAGTTTGTTTCCCCTTGTGGAAGAGTCTAGGACCAGAAGGTATAATTTCAGAATAAGGGGTCGCCCGTTTAAGATAGAGATGAGGAGGAATCTTGTCTCTGAGATCAGTGAATCTGTGGAATGGTGGAGCCTATTCAATGGGCTGAAAGGCCTATTTGTGCTTCAGTGTCTTATTGTCAACTCAGTAGGGGTTGCAATCTTACCAAACCTGCCACACAAACTAACCATCAGGAAAGCTTGACATTGAAACCAGAGTGGGCTTTTAGCAGGTTCAACTCACCAATTGATCCAAAAGACCTCCATATGGGATACTCGGTACCAAACAGTTGGACAGGCTCCAAGGGCATCAGTCACATGCAGCCTGCATTTCAGTTACCAACTGGCCTCTTCTCTTTCCCACCCCCAAATTCCCCATTCCCCCGCTGTCAGGGACACCAACGTTACCCTTCTTCCCACCATTTCCCTGCTGGAGCCTGAAAGTTGCCGGCTTTTGATTGGCTGGCAAGTCTCAGCCTTTCAAGGTCTCCAGGGTCTTGATTTTAGGGGAAGGCTCCGCTGGTGGTTTTGGCGTCGCTTGATTGGTTTGTGCTTTGGCGGTTTTCCCCCCCGCGAGGCGTTCTCTGCTGGCTTTGCAGCCGGGGTCCCTGACAGACAACAATATTCTGGCATGTACTTTATACCGCTAACTTAGGAAGTCGAATCCCACAGTCTCGCAACTGTCGGTGTGAAGAGGTTTTTTTTCCCACATCCAAATGTCTCACGTTGAACTTTGTACCTATAGCCCCTTCACTTTAGATCCTTTTACGTTATCTATAATGTCGTCGAATTATTCCCTGAGAGAGAGGCCTTTGCAGATGTAGCGTTCGTCTTATCAGCGAAACGTAAAGAATGTCACTCTCGTTTCGAATAGTAAAACCCGTCATCCTCCACCTCGAAGTCTATAAGGCAAGTCGCACCAGTCTCTCTGTCGCCAGTTTCCTGGTTATTTCTGTATGGTCGCTGTTCAGCCTGTTGGATGGGCGCAATGCTGCAGGAGCTGAGTGATGGACACTCCAGGGGCGGGTTACACAGTGGGAGAGAAGGAGATTCCGAAATGTGAAAGAGAAGTTTCTATGACTTAAAACCCGGCCAGATTTACCAAAACATTTCAATGTGAAGTAAAGTTAGTGTTATTTTCTAACCACCCTGTTCAAGGATGTTATGACACGCCTCTAGAGCAAGTGGGTCTTGAACCTGGGCTTTCTGGCTGTGACATTACCAATACAGCACAAGAGTCCTTGAAGTATCATTTTAAGCATATTCAGCTATAAGCTTATTTAAGCATCACACAACACCAGGTTATAGTTCAACAGGTTTATTTGGAAGCACTAGCTTTCAGAGTGCTGCTCCATCATCACATAGCTAACTGATGAAGGAGCAGTGCTCTGGAAGCTAGTGCTTCCAAATAATCCTGTTGGACTATAACCTGGTGTTGTGTGACTTTTAACTTTGTCCACCCCAGTCCAACACTGGCACCTCAACATCATATTTAAGCATCAGCATTAACACTTCCACTAACAGGAGTCAGTACCCACAGTCCAAAGATGTACAAGTTAGGTGGATTAGCCATGGTAAATTCACGGTTACAGGGATAGTTTTGTTTGGATAGTTGATGTAGACTCGGTGGGCTGAATAGCCTGCTTCCACACTGGGGATTCTATGACATGGGGTTGAAGTTGAAGAAACAGCAGGGAGTTGAGAATTTTTTTTCATGTGCAGTCCTCCACTGAGAGTAGACTAAATGCTGACTGAGTTTCCCTCCAGTCAGTCTCTGGTATGAACCTCAGCTCCTGGTCACCAGCCCACTGTGAGCTTTCTGTTCTTTACTTCCTGCACTGGTCTAATGAGGCTCAACTGCAAACTTGAGGAAAAACACCCCCTCATTCAATTGGGGCATCTTCCAGCCTTGAAAACTAACATTGAATTCAAAAACTTCAGATGTCAATCTGTAGTCCATATGTTCTGGAGGCAGTTGTCTGTTATGAAACAGTTTGTCCCCCCATACCCATTTTCACCTACGTGCACGTTTCTTGTTTCTCTACTGCTTCCATTATCAGTCCCTGTAGCCTTGCACCATTGTCCCTTTTGTTATAGAATCCCTTCTCTCTTCCATCCAATTCCAAACCTTCCCCTTGGCCTCTTTTCCTGCTTCTGACCATGCTTGAAATGAATCATTTGTTTTTCCTGTCCTGATGAAAGGTCATCGACCTGAAACATTGGATGGAATCATGGCGGGTGTCTCTCTCACTGCCTGGAAAAGCGCTGAGGTGTTTACTCTTGGACAGATGGGCTTCCAGGGTGTTTTTCAAACAGGCATTAAAGAGGACGCCAGTTGGCCTTCTTTCTGACTGAGGATCCCAGGATTGAAAAGCTACCCATTGAAGTTGGCTGTTCTTGGGGCGTGGGGGAAGAGAGGTTTAAGGTTACAGGGAGAGGGTGGGGGTGTTAGCTGCCAGCAGCCACCCCTGCCCCATATCCCTACCCTCAATCATGCAAAAATTGCGACAGATTGAGGAACTGTCCCTCTTCCCTAACTCCTGTGCAGCCCGTGCAGTTTACCAGCCAAGTAGGTTGCCAGCCGTTGTCTGACCTGGAACAGTGCAAATTGTAGCCCAGGCCCTGAATTGCTCTTAAACTCTGGGAAAGGGGGAGGTGCAATGAGACCTGGGTGCCCTTGTACACCAGTCACTGAAAATAAGCCTGCAGGGGACAGCAGGAGGTGAAGAAGGTAAATGGGATGTTGGGTCTTCACAGTGAGAGGGTTCGAGTACAGGAGCCAAGAGTGTGGTGCTGGAAAAGCACAGCTGGTTAGGCACATTCGAGGAGCAGGACAATCGACGTTTTGGGCAAAAGCCCGACGTTTCATCAGGAATGAGGCAAGGAGCTTTGGGGGTGGAGAGATAAATGTGAGAGGGGTGGGGCTGGGGGGAAGGTAGTTGAAAGTGCAATAGGTGGATTGGGGGAGGGGGTAAAGGTGATAGGTTGGAGGGGAGGGCGGAGTGCATAGGTGGGAAGGAAGGTGGACAGATGGGTGAGTCATGAGGACAGTGCTGAGCTGGAAAGTTGGGACTGGGGTAAGGTGGGGGGAGGGGAAGTGAGGAAACTGGTGAAATCCACATTGATGCCATGGGGTTGGAGGGTCACAAGGTGGAAGATGAGGTATTCTTCCTCAAGGCATTGGGTGGTAAGGGAGTGGTGATGGAGGAGGCCCAGGACCTGCATGTCCTTGGCAAAGTGGGAGGCGGAGTTAAAGTGTTTGGCCACGGGGTGGTGGGATTGGTTGGTGAGGGTGTCCCAGAGATGTTCTCTGAAGCGCTTTATAATTAAGCGTCCAGTCTCCCCAATGTAGAGGACTCTGCATCAGAAGCAACCGATACAGTAAATGAGGTGTGGAAGTGCAGGTGAAACTTCGATGGATGCGGAAGGCTCCTTTGGGGCCTTGGATGGAGGTGAGGGGGGAGGTGTGAGCGCAGGTTTTGCAATTCCTGCAGTGGCAGGGGAGGGTGGGTTGTTAGAGGATGTGGACCTGACAATTAGTCATGGAGGGAATGGTCTTTACGGAAAGCGGATAGGGTGGGGAGGGAAAGATATCTCTGGTGGTGGCGTCCGTTTGTAGGTGGCGGAAATGGCGGAGGATGTTACGATGTACACGGAGATTGGGGTGGAAGGTGAGGACCGGGGTGGGGGGGTGGGGGGGTGGTGGCTGGTTCTGCGATTGTTGCGGTTGGAAGTGTGCGGTTCGAGGGCGGAGGTGCAAGATGTGGATGAGATGTGCTGGAGGGCATCATTAACCACGTGGGAGGGGAAGTTGCAGTCTTTAAAGAAGGAGGCCATCTGGTGTGTTCTGCGATGGGACTGGTCCTCCTGGGAACAGATGAGGTGGAGGAATTGGAAATAAGGGATAGCATTTTTGCAGGAGGTGGGGTGGGAGGAGGTGTAATGCAAGATGGCTGTGGGAGTCAGTGGGTTTGTAGAAAATGTCAGTGTTGAGTTGTTCACCGTTGATGGAGATGGAGAGGTCCAGGAAGGGGGGAAGAGGTGTCAGGTGGTCCAGGTAAATTTAAGGTTGGGGTGAAATGTGTTGGTGAAGTTGAGTGGAAGTACAGGAGCAGAGATGTCTTGCTGCAGTTGTACAGGGCTTTGATGATACCACACCTGGAGTATTGTGTGCAGTTTGGGTCTCCTTATCTGAGGAAGGGTGTTCTGGTGATGGAGGGAGTACAGCAAAGGTTTCCCAGACTGATTCCTGGGATGGCAGGACTGTCGTATGAAGAGAGACTGGATTGGTTTGGATTATATTCACTGGAGTTTAGAAGAATAAGGGGGCGAGATCTCATAGAAACCTGTAAAATTCTAACAGGACTAGACTGAGTAAACACAGGAAGGATGTTCCTGATGACCAGGGACTCTAGGACCAGGGGGTCACAGTTTAAGGACACAGGGTAGACCATTTCGGACTGAGCTGAGGAGGAATGTCTTCACCCAGAGAGTGGGGGAGCCTGTGGAATTCTCTGCCACAGCAAGTGCTTGAGACCAAAACCTTGGTTTTAAGGAGTTAGATATAATTGTTAGAGTTAAAGGAATCCAAGGCTATGGGATGAAAGCAGGAACAGGGGACTGTGTTGGATGATCAGACATGATCATATTGAATGGTGGGGCAGGCTCAAAGGGCTGAATGGCCTACTCCTGCTCCTATGTTCTGCGTTATTGGCTAATTGGCCCCTTATGGTTTTCCTGCTCCTTAAGTTAAGGCTGGAAGGGTGGGTAGCCCACAGAAATGTCCACCTCACTTGTGTGTAGGTAGGAAGGCCCAACTGTCTGTGCATCCAGCAGGCTTTGAAGATATTGCCTGTGAACTCTGTTGCTCTCTCCACAGGGCAGCCTGACCTGCTGAGTGTTCCCAGCACTTTTTAATTTTGTTTTAATTTCTGATCTCTGGCATCCATGGCGTTTTGCTCTCATCAACATGAAGTGGACAAGGCTTAATCTCTAGTTCTCCTGACTCCTTTCACTACAGGGGAAGAGTTGGAATGGTGTAAAACTTGCCGTTGATTGGCTAGCAACTGCTTTACACTGTTTTTGCATTGAGTGAAAATTTAGTCTGTGTGAGACTCTGTTTGGATATTACAGTGAGGAATAGCAGAATGTTTCAATCTGGAGAGTGCCTTGGGTGAAAAACACAGGATATTTTCACGTGGCCCAATACATTTTTATAGCAATTGAAGCATCTCATCAGGATGTTTACCAAACTGTTTTTGATTCATTGGCCAAACTTTGTAATGACAAAGCCCTTTTATCATGATGCTACTTCCCTCTGTTCTGGCGAAACAGATGGACAGAAGCAGTTTAGTAGCTTAAGCTTATCAAAATGCCAAGAGGAATTTCTAAGAGACCTTTTGACGTGCTTGTTTGACATTCCATTGTATTTTAACCGAGGCATTAACCCCTTCAATATAAATAGACAAAGGACCCCTTAAAACAAGTGATGCAGTAAGCATTTGCCAATTAATAAAATCATAGAGAATAGGAGCAAGAGGAGGCCATTCAACCTTTTAAGCCCAGTTTGCCATTCAATATGATCATGTCTGATCATCCAACTCAGTCCCCGGTTCCCACTTTCTCCCCATATGCTTTGATCCCCTTAGCCCTAAGAGCCTTCTTGAAAACATTCAATATTTTGGCCTCAACAGCTTACAGAGAATTTCACAAGTTCGCCACTCTGGGTGAAGATATTTCTCCTTGTTTTAGTTTTAAATGGCCTACCTTAGACTGTGACCCCTGGTTCTGGACTCCTCAGTAATGGTGGAAGCAGGGTCAATAGTTACTTTCAGAAGACAATTGGACATTTTATTTGAAAAAGAGAAGACCTGCAGATAGTGATGAAGATTCATAAAACATTGTTATTGTGTCAGAACTTAGTTTCTACTGAGGACAAATAATGTGTAGCTTTAAGTTTGATTAGTATCTTTTATGTTGTATGTTAAGAAGAGGGAAGGCACAGATTTTAAATTAATTTTAGATGTGTTAAATGAGTGGTACTGAGATGTCTGGAGATCTGTTTTGTTTCCAGGCAGTCCCTGTGTTATGATGGGTCCATTGATAAGTTGCTTTGTGAGCAAGTTGGAGTACAATGCAGTACAGTATAAAAGAGCCAGTTGTAAGTACTCGCAAACGTTCGCATGCCGGATGTTTAAAATAAATATTAATATACCCATATATGGGATCTCATTCATAAGTATGTGTGTGCATATAATGGCCATTTGTAAATCAGGGACCATCTGTACATGCATTTCATTCAAGTCTTTAAATCCCTTGAAGTGAATAGATCAGTGCATTAAGAAAAAGAAAAGAATGGAGAAAGACAACTGTTGTTTTCTAAATGTCCAACAACACAGGGGAAACAGAGACAGAGCCAGTTCAATTTGAAAGGTATAATGCAAATTCAGTCATAGGTCTGTAACAGCATAAATGCTGTTCATAGCAGCCTCCAAAGCAGTCAGGGATGGTTTGGGGAGTTGAGAGAGTCCTGAATTGTTTGAAAGAAAATTCTAGAAGCAGAAGCCTGCAGAAGACATAAATTTAAGGAATCCATGTTAAATTATGTGATCTTTCTTCTCAGTTTGTTTAAGGGTCTCAGGAGGGGACATTAACTAAAGAAATAGCTTTGAGTAAATGCAGAGATCTGTTGAAATGAAAACAATTGCAAAACTAAAATCTGTGCTGTATCAAACTAGGTTTCACTTTGGGGTCTGACTTGTCCAGTATTACCCTCAGCTGCGATGATATCACAGGGGAAAGGGAAAGGGTAAGGGAATGGGAATAACTAGGTTGCTGTTTTTTCCTCAAAGAGATGGCACACGCCGGGTAGGCCAGTGGTGGCCTCCTGTGCTGTGTGATTTATATAACAGTAATCACACGATTTCTAGCCCTATGCCTTCAGAGAGTCAGCGGATATTGTTGCCGCTACTGAATCAGTTGCTTTGAAGACCAAGCAATCCAGAATCAAGGTGTTACTGAGGCAGTGCCATGCTATCAAAGGTGATACATTCTACCGCATCTATCCTCCATCTGGAGTGGATATTTTGCGGAGAGAAGTGTCCCTCAACCAGAATCTCTCGAAGCTGATGATCTAATCATGATTGCAATACTGTCTATGGGAGCTTGCTGTGCACACTATTGGCAGCTGCATTGCTGGAGTGAACTCCAAGTGTTTTATGGGCTGAGAAGTGCTTTGGGATGTCCTGGGGCGCTAGAGAAATGCGAGCTTTTTCCTTTCTCTTGGGGCTTTGTGAGGTTGGAAAGCAAAACGCACATGGAAGCGACAAGAACTACTTCATGGAAAGTATTTAATGCCGTGGCGTTCTGTCTCGCAGTCCCACACATAGGGAATAAACTCCAGGCTCCCAGTGAGGAGCACATGGCTTCCTTTCAGGGTTATTGGGCCTAGAGTGATTAAAAGCCATTAATTTTACAAAGATTCACTGAGGAGCTTACAGAATGATTTCACAGTGATTGCTGTTTTGGATTTGGAGTAATGCAGAGTGCCATCTGCCCATCCAATATCATTTCTATCAAGAATCTCAGCCAACTTGCCTTCCCTGCTTAATCTTGCTGAAAGGCAAGTTGGCATGCCATTGTGTATTCTCCATATCTCCTGTGATCTTGGATGTGAGTGAGGGCTCCTTGCTGCTGAAAATTAGCCTTTTTACACACACGCAGCTTCCCCCCCCCCCTCCACCCCCACCTTTTTCCCAATCTTAGCTGGCCAAAATTCATGATGCAAATGTCAGGAAATTGGTTACTGGGGTGTTTTTATCCTTGAGTTTTTTAACTTCTCTTGGGATGTGGGCATCAATGACAAGGTCATTGCCCACCATAATTGTCCTTAAACTGAGTGGTTTGCTCTGCCATTTCAGAGGGTGAGTAAGTGTCAATCACATTACTGAGAGTCTGGAGTCTCAAGTGGGCCAAACTGGGTAAGAACGGCAAATTTCCTTCTTTGAGAGAAACAGATTTGTTTTCAACAACCATCACCATAATTACAATAATTACCTGTGCACTCCATCCCTCTGGTGGGTACAGTGAGCTTTCAACTTCAGATTTTATTTGAATTTAAATTCTAGCAAGTACCTTGGTGGGGTTGGAAACAAATCATTACCCTGGGCCTCTGAATTATTTGTCCAGTGACATCATCAGTAAGCCACCACCTCCCTTGCTGTATGAGGTGATGGCAAGTTATAACACTTGACAAAGAAGATATGCTTGCATTCATTAAGTGCCTTCAGACAGTTCAGGATGTTCTAAAGCACTGAACAGCTAATGAAGTGCCTGTAGGTAGTTCAGACACGAGGAGACTTGGCAGCCAATTTGTGCACAGCAATCTCCCACAAGCAATAATGTGATTATCATCAAATTTCTTTGGTTGAGGGGACAATATTGACAAGGCTGGTGGGGGGGGGGGGTGCGGACAACTCCCATGCTCCTCTTAAATGGTACCATGGAAATCTTTGAACCCAGCAAATGGGGCCTCAGTTTGACATCTTAGCAAAAACAGTGGACCTCAAACAGTGTAACACTCCCAACACTCCCTCAGTACTGCATTGGGTAGAGAAAGCATTCTACTCTCAGCTTGGACTTGTATATCGCAAAGTCACTACTGGGAGGTAAGCTCCAACCGGTCTCAGTTCCTGGGCCATCTTAGAGAAAAGTTCACCAAATTTGCCTACTTAGCTGTGTACCACACTCGCATGGTGCCCCTCTTCTTGTACTCTCCCACTCTTTGCAGACAGAGGTATGGTAGGAAGATCGTATGAGGAAAGGCTGAGGCACTTGGGGCTGTTTTCATTGGAGAAAAGAAGGTTTAGGGGTGACTTGATAGAGGTGTACAAGATGATTAGAGGTTTAGATAGGGTTGACCATGAGAACCTTTTTCCACGTATGGAGGGGGTATAGATTTAAATTAAGGGGTGGTAGGTATAGGTCAGATGTTTGGGGTAGATTCTTTACTCAGCGAGTCGTGAGTTCATGGAATGCCCTGCCAGTAGCAGTGGTGGACTCTCCCTCTTTATGGGCATTTAAACGGGCATTGGATAGGCATATGGAGGATAGTGGGCTAGTGTAGGTTAGGTGGGTTTGGATCGGCGCAACATCGAGGGCCAAAGGGCTTGTACTGCGCTGTATTTTTCTATGACCATTCTATTCTATGACTATAGTTGGTGAGCTGGAGTTGCCAGCTTACCGCTTTTGTCTTTCCTGCTTTGGAAAGCTCCTCACTGCCAATCTCACGCTATTCTCCCAACTGTCTTACAACTGCCCACATCGATCAGCGGCTGGGAGGATTCCACTTGCATTGGAACCCCTTAGGGAGCCCACAATGTGTCTGCCTGTGGGGTTGGCTGGATTACTACATGGATAGTTGACAATACCCTGCACCATGCGAAACCAGCTGGTGTCGAAACCCGAGGTGCCTGCTAATTCGATTGCCATCATCACAAGTAATATTAACATATTGGCAACAATCCTGACCTCTGCATTATGGGTCACAGTGAGACGGTATGGCTTGGGTTGAACTCTGGAAGGATCTGGAGGCTAAAACACAGAGGATGGTAGTGACTGTGACCGTCGCTGGTAATGTTTGGCTGTCAGGTCTAGGTAGCAGGTGGTGAGTATATGCCATCTGATGCAATAACCAGAGTCGCTGGAAGCTGTACAGTTTAGGCAGGTTCAAGAAACCCCAGTCTCTGCTTATGACCCTAGAGAATGGATAATGCTTCTGGTGAGCTGAGTCCCTCTTTGCTCCTTCAATCTCTAATTTGCTCCCCATCTACCATTGACCCCCCTTCTCTGCCACTCTGCTCTCTGCTGCTTTCTTCCCTTCTTTTCCCCCTCTTTATTCTCAGCCATTTCCTCTGTATACTCTCCCTCCTGTCTGTGACATCCTGCCCCCTCCATGCTGCTCTCTCCCCTATCTGTTGCTCTTGCCCCGTTTTGCTGCTGCTTCCATGCTCTGTCATTCACCCCACTTTCGCTGCCCCTCCCCGTCCCTCCGTTCTCTCCCATTGGTGTTGGACACGGCCACGAGTTTGGATCTATTTAAGTGAGGCCAGAGGAGTTCAAATGGGCTGGGCCTCACATTGATGATTGAAACTAAGCTTGAAGCTTGCTTCATTGGTCTTAAGCTCATCCCTCACCTCTGGTTAAATTTGCGGCTTTACTCTGAGCCCAGTATATCCCAGTATTTCAGTAAGATTTCTAATTCCTCATTGGAGTGTATTGAAAATTACATTTTGTCCACTTGAGCTTACCACATAGACATGTACCAGCAGAGTGTGCTGCTTGGAAGAGATTAAAAAGGGGTCCATACTTACTAGCTTTGGTAATTCTAATTATGAATGTCTCTATCTCTCCAAGAGATGCCCACGTGTCATGTGAAAACTCCACAGACTGGAGTTGCCTACCCTCTGGAGTACTCCAACATGCGATGTTAATCTTCAGGCCACTACTATGAGCAAAGCTGGGACAAAAATCACAGGGGCTTTTAAAACAGTTTTATATTTAAAAGAAACTTGAATCATTTTGCTTAGTCAGAGTAGAAATGAAAGAATAAGCAGGATAAGAATGAGTGGCTTGAGAGATGGTGCAGGAGGGAGGGGTTCAGATTTTTGGATTGGGATCGGTTCTGGGGGAGGTGGGACTATTACAAATTGGACGGTCTACACCTGGGCTGGACTGTAACCAGTATCCTAGGAGGTGCTTTTGCTAACACCATTGGGCAGGGTTTAAACTAATGTGGCAGGGGGATGGTAAAGGAAGAGGTAGTAACTAAAGCCTGTAAGGAACTAGATAATGAAGTCAGCATGAATAAGGGGCATGAATAAAGGGAATAGTAGGCAGGGAGCAGATGATGAATGCAAAGGGACAAGTGGTCTGAGGTGCATTGGTTTTAAAGCTAGAAATGTAGATAAGGCATATGAACTTAGGGCTTGGATTAGTACCTGGGAGTACGATGTTATTGCTATTACTGAGACTTGGTTGAGGGAAGGGCAAGATTGGCAACTAAATATCCCAGGATACCAATGCTTCAGGTGGGATACAGAGGGAGGCAAAAGGGGGTAGAGGAGTTGCATTACTGGTCATGGAGGATATCGCACTATGGAAGACTCAAGCAGTGAGGCAATATGGGCAGAGCTCAGAAGTAAGAAAGGTGCTGTAACAATGTTGGAGCTGTACAACAGGCCTCCCAATAGTGAGCATGAGATCGAGGTACAAATATGTAGACAGATAGATGTTTGTAAATAGTCCAACTCGGGAAGGGGCCATACTGTACCTGGTGGTGGGGAATGAGCCCAGCCAGGTGGTTGTAGTTTCAGTAGGGGATTACTTTGGGAATACTGATCACAGTTCCATAAGTTTTAGAATACTCATGGACAAAGAAGAGAATGGTCCTAAAGAACAAGTGCTAAATTGGGGAAGGCCAACTATAGCAAAATTCGGGAGGAGCTGGGGAATGTGGATTGGGAGCAGCTGTTTGAGGGTAAATCCACATTTCATATGTGGGATGCTTTGAAAGAAAGGTTGATTAGAGTGCAGGACACACATATCCCTGTGAAAATGAGGGAAAGAAATGGTAAAATTAGGAAACTATGGATGACAGGTGAAATTGAGAGACTAACTAAGAGGTGAAAGGAAGCATACGTAACGTCTAGGCGACTGAAAACAGATGAAGCTTTGGAAGAATATTGGGAATGTAGGACCAGTCCGAAACGAGGAATTACGAGGGTGAAAAGGAGTCATGAAATATCTTTAGCAAACAGAGTTAAGGAAAATCCCAAAGCCTTTTATTCGTATATAAGGAGCAAGAGGGTAACTAGAGAAAGGGTTGGCCCACTAATGGACAAAGGAGGAACGTTATGCGTGGTGTTAGAGAAAATGGGTGAGATTCTTAATGACTACTTTGCGTTGGTATTCACTGAGCAGAGGGACACGATGGATGTTGAGGTTAGGGATAGATAGTCCAACGTGATCTAATATTCCGATTTGCTCATGGAGCCTTGGTCTCTGATAAGTTCCATGCTTTATATTACTGGAATGCAGGATCGGTTATAGAGTCAGAGAGTCATAGAGATGTACAGCATGGACACAGACCCTTCGGTCCAACCCGTCCATGCCGACCAGATATCCCAACCCAATCTATCCCCACCTGCCAGCACCCGGCCGATATCCCTCCAAACCCTTCCTATTCATATACCCATCCAAATGCCTCTTAAATGTTGCAATTGTACCAGCCTCCACCACATCCTCTGGCAGCTCATTCCATACACGTACCACCCTCTGCGTGAAAATGTTGCCTCTTGGGTCTTTTTTATATCTTTCCCCTCTCACCCTAAACCTATGCCCTCTAGTTCTGGACTCCCCGACCCCAGGGAAAAAACTTTGCCTATTTATTCAATCCATGCCCCTCATAATTCTGTAAACCTCTATAAGGTCACCCCTCAGCCTCCGACATTCCAGGGAAAACAGCCCCAGCCTGTTCAGCCTCTCCTTGTAGCTCAGATCCTCCAACCCAGGCAACATCCTTGTAAATCTTTTATGAACCCTTTCAAGTTTCAGAATATCTTTCCGATAGGAAGGAGACCAGAATTGAACGCAATATTCCAACAGTGGCCTAACCAATGTCTTGTACAGCTGCAACATGACCTCCCAACTCCTGTACTCAATACTCTGAAAGCATACCAAACGCCTTCTTCACTATCCTATCTACCTGCGACTCCACTTTCAAGGAGCTATGAACCTGCACTCCAAGGTCTTTTTGTTCAGCAACACTCCCTGGGACCTTACCATTAAGTGTATAAGTCCTGCTAAGATTTGCTTTCCCAAAATGCAGCACCTTGCATTTATCTGAATTAAACTCCATCTGCCACTTCTCAGCCCATTGACCCATCTGGTCCAGATCCTGTTGTAATCTGAGGTAACCCTCTTCGCTGTCTACTATACCTCCAATTTTGGTGTCATCTGCAAACTTACTAACTGTACCTCTTCTGCTCGCATCCAAATCATTTATGTAAATGACAAAAAGTAGAGGGCCCAGCACCAATCCTTGTGGCACTCCACTGTTTGATTACTCTAGGTCAAGTCGACAGATGGAGGGAGGAAGTGTTGGGTGTTCTAAAAGGCAATAAGGTGGACAAGTTCCCCTGGATGGGATTAATCCAGGTTACTGAGGGAAGCAAGAGAGGAAATAGCTGGGCCCTTAACAGATATCTTGAACACAGGTGAGGTCCCAGAGGACTGGAGAATTGTTAATGTTGTCCCCTTGTTTAAGAAGGGTAACACGGATAATCCAAGTAATTATAGACCGGTGAGCCTGACGTTAGTGGTAGGGAAGCTGCTGGAGAAGATACTGAGGGATAGGATCTATTTACATTTGGAAGAAAATGGGCTTATCAGTGATAGGCAACATGGTTTTTTGCGGGGAAGGTCATATCTTACCAACTTAATAGAATTCTTTGAGGAAGTGACAAAGTTGATTGATGAGGGAAGGGCTGTAGATGTCATATACATGGACTTCAGTAAGGCATTTGATAAGGTTCCCTATGGTAGGCTGATGGAGAAGTGAAGTTGCGTGGGGTCCAGGGGGTACTAGCTAGACGGATGGAGAACTAGCTGGGTAACAGGAGGCAGAGAGTTGTACTGGAAGGGAGTTTCTCAAACTGGAGACCTGTGACCAGTGGTGTTCCGTAGAGATCCTTGCTGGGACCACTATTGTTTGTGATATACATAAATGATCTGGATGAAGGCATAGGTGGTCTGATTAGAAAGTTTGCAGATGACACGAAGATTGGTGTAGGGGAAGATAGTGAAGGAACTGTCAGAAAGTGCAGCAGAATATAGATAGATGGAAGAGTTGGGCAGAGAAATGGCAGATGGAATTCAATCTGGGCAAATGTGAGGTGATGCATTTTGGAAGATCCAATTCCCAAGCAAACTAGACCGCAAATAGAAAAGCCCTGAGGAAAATTGAAGTACAGAGAGATCTGGGTGTTCAGGTCCATTGCCACCTTCAAGGAACAACGCAGGTCGATAGAGTGGTCAAGAAGGCATACATCGGACGGGGTATTGAGTACAAGGGTTGGCAGGTCATGTTACAGTTGTATAGGACTTTGGTTCGGCTACATTTGGAATACTGCGTACAGTTCTGGTCACCACATTACCAAAAGGATGTGGATGCTTTGGAGAGGGAGCAGAGGTGGTTCACCAGGATGTTGTCTGGTATGGAGGGTGCTGGCTATGAAGAGAGGTTGAGTAGATTAGGATTATTTTCGTTAGAAAGAAGGAGGTTGAGGGGGGTGACCTGGTTGAGGTCTACAAAATCATGAGCAGTTTAGACAGGGTGGATAGCAAGGAGCTTTTTCCCAGAGTGGGGGATTCCATTACTCGGGGTCACGAGCTCAAGGTGAGAGGGGAAAAGTTTAAGGGAGATATGCGTGGAAAGTTCTTTACGCACAGGGTGGTGGGTGCCTGGAATGTGTTGCCGGTAGAGGTGGGCACGATCGCGTCATTTAAGATGTATCTAGACAGATACATGATTGGGCAGGGAGCAGAGGGATACAGACACTTAGAAAATAGGCAACAGGTTGAGATAGAGGATCTGGATGGGCGCAGGCTTGGAGGGCCAAAGGGCCTGTTCATGGGCTGGAATGTTCTTTGTTCTTTATCAGCTCTAGTTTTTAGAAATGGAAATTGAATGCAGATTACAAGATTAAAGGCAGGATTCTTGGCAGTGTGAAGAAACAGAGGGATCTTGGGTTCCACGTCCATAGACCCCTCAAAGTTGTCACCAAATTGATAGGGTTGTTAAGAAGGCGTATGATGGGTTGGTTTTTATTAGCAGGGGGATTGAGTTTAAGAGCCACAAGGTTATGCTACAGCTCTATAAAGCCCTGGTAGACCACACTTGGAATATTGTGTTCAGTTCTGGTCATCTAGTTGTAGGAAGGATGTGAAGCTTTAGAGGGTACAGAGGAGATTTACCAGGATGCTGCCTGGACTAGAGGGGCATGTCTTATGAAGAAAGGTTGAGGGAGCTAGGGCTTTTCTCATTGGAGCAAAGAAGGATGAGAGGTGACTTGAGACAGGTGATGAGGTACAAGATGACGAGAGGCATAGATGGAGTGGATAGCCAGAAGCTTTTTCCCAGGGCGGAAATGTCTATTACGAGGGGACATAATTTTAAGGAGATTATGAAGGTTAAGGGGAGATGTCAGAGGTCGGTTCTTTATGCAAAGGGCAATGGATGCGTGGAATGCATTGCTGGCAGTGGTAGTAGACTCAGATACATTAGGAACATTTAAGTGACTCTTGGATAGGCATATGGAAGATAGTAAAATGAAGGGTATGTAGGTTAGTTTGATCTTAGATTAGGATAAAAGGTGAGCACAACATCGAGGGCCAAGGGGCCTATACTACGCTGTACTGTTCTATGTTAAATGAAGTAAATCTGTTTGACTAAGTGTCGCAATTCAACCAATCCGGTAGACCATAATACATTGGAGCGGAAGAAGGCCATTCAGCCCATTGAGTCTGCTCTGCCATTCAGTGAGGTCATGGCTGATCTGATCATCCTCAGCACCATTTTCCTGCCTTTTCCCCATAACCCTTAATTCGCTTGCTGTTTAAAAATTTATCTGAGTAATGACCCAGCCTTGACAGCCCTTTGCGGTAAAGAATTCCACAGACTCACTCCCCTCTGAGAGAAGAAATTCCTCCTCATCTCTGTCTGCAATGTGCGAGCTCTTATTCTGAGCTGATACCCTCTGGTCCTGGACTCTCCCACTAGGGGAAACAACCTCTCCACATCAGGATTTCATGAAAAAGGACGTTGAAAATCTCTGTGCAAAATATTGGTTCATCAAGGCTGAGGCCCTGATATAAAGTACCTGAAACTACCTGATCAGTGCAGAGATAACTTTAAGAACTAAGCATTACAGAATTTGGGGTGTTGGGGTGGGGGGTGGTGGGCCATGTGATGAAGCCTTCCGGAATATTCACAACCAGAGGTGGGAGCCAGACTGGACACTAGGGATCAGAAAGTAGCAAGCTGCTGAATTCTTGGCACTCGAGGTTGAATGACTGCAGGCGTTAACTTAGTGTTCTGTTTTGCAGTGATGTGTTCAAAACACCCTGCCAGTTCAAATTCAATCCTTTAAACTCTGAGGAAATCCGATATGTTCTCTTTTTCAATCAGTGTGTTATTTTTACAGTATTGGTCTTGAAACCTCTGAAAGGCCTGAGGGCCCAGGGCACCCCAGAAACCTTAAAATTAAACACTGCCGTGTGTTTTGGTTCCAAAATTAAACTTGGCTCCTATTTCTTTAAATCACAGAATGATTGTGGCTTCGAGGCCTCATCCAGAGGCTGCACACAGCATATAATACTGCAGCAAAGGATTAGCCTTTATCAGGAGAATGCTTTAGTGATGGAGGTGCTGTCTTTGGGATGAGGTGTTTAAACTGAAGCCTCTGTCTGTCCCCTTGAGTGGCTGTAAAGGATCCCATAGCACTGTTTCAAACAAAAGAGGGAAGTTCTGCCCATTGTCCGAACCGATATTTAACAAAAACCTATGTCTGTCATTGCTGCCTGTGGGAGCTTGCTGTGAACGAACTGGCTATGTTTCCAGCAGTAGCTGCGGAAAGGCAGCTAACATTATCAAAGACCTCTCCCATCCGGTAATATGCTCTTCCAACCTCTTCCGTAGGGCAAAGGGGACAGAAGCTGAACCAACACGTACCAACAGGTTCAAGAACAGCTTCTTCCCTGCTGTTATTAGACTGCTGAATGGAGTGCTCAAATTTCGAATCCAATTTTGACCTCGCTTTGTGCACCTCCTGCAGTGTAACTGATCTGCATCGCTCTGTCTGAGCACCCTATGATCTGTATGACCTTGTTTGCTATGATCTGCCTGTATTCCTTGCAAAACAAAAGTTTTTGCTGTACTTGAGTACATGTGACAACAATAAATCAAATCCGATCAACCTGAGGTTGTGAGAGGCACTATGAGTGCACAGTTATTTCTTGTCACATCAATGATGTATAACTTCGAGCAATCCCTGGCTAAAAGTGCTGCAGGTTTTATGTGTGAGCGGAGTAGGAGAGTGGGGCACAATAGCAACCTGACTGAGAACTCCAAACTGCGTACCGACCAAGCTTGCGTCCTCAACACACTCCTCTACAGTGGTGAGACCTGGACTGCAAAGAAAGCTGGGTGCTTCCTACTTTCACTGGCTTGGACATATCCTTGGCGACCTTGTGCTTCCAAGAGATGCTGAGATCCTGAAGTTATTTTTATTCGTTTTGTGGGACATGGGTGTCACTGGCTGGGCCAGCATTTATTGCCCATCCCTAGAGTTGAAGAGAAGCAGGAAGCTTGGCTGGTCGGGAAGATGGCCCAGAGAAAACAAAGGCCACAGGATTGTGCACCTTCTCGGCTTAATGTCTCCCTCTGCAACAGAGACCGACATATCATGGCAAGCAATGCTTAACATGGATATAAACACCACCGAGCAAATCATCATCTTACAGAACAGAAGAGATAAGACTTGCCCTTCGTCAGTGACAGACCATCATTTTAAATGTAACTGATCTGGCGGCTATATAATGTCTTTGTATAATGTGACAGTAAGTACGTGTGACTACACACTGAGCAGAATGTTATATGGTCCTGGGCTATATTAAGATTTGTGTCAGAATTAAGAAGTCTGGTCAGACCCCTCTCAGTAAGATAATCTCACACCATCTTTCATCCTTTTGATGGGGATGGTGAGGAGTGCCTCGGTAGGGTGTATTGAAATAAGGCTCATTTACCTTATCTCTACCAAGGAGAAAGTGAGAACTGCACATGCTGGAGATCAGAGTCGAAAAGTGTGGTGCTGGAAAAGCACAGCAGGTCAGGCAGCATCCGAGGAGCAGAGGAGTCGACGTTTCAGGCATAAGTCCTTCCTCATTCCTGCCTGATCTGTGCTTGTCCAGCGCCACACTTTTCGATTCCTGTCTTGCCAATCCCACCAAACAAGCGTCGGGAACCTGGCCATGGAAACTAGAGTGGGTATCTGGCAGATTTACCCTCTCTACCTGTTCTGAGTGGCCTTCTTGGCGGACACTGGGCACCAACATCTCAGCGCCTTCCTCCATGGGCACCAACCTCACCCACCACACATCCATGGACATTGGCCTGTACCAACCTCAAATTAGGATATGGTGAGAGATCTTACCAGGCCTCAGGGCGAGAAACCCTCCAAGAAAACACATCACAATTCGGACGCAAGTTGAATCTTGCGTTTTTTGGCTATGCTGCAGCAGAGGACGTTATTTCAAAATGAAGCTTTGTTTGTGTGAAGGAGGAAGCAGTGATTGTTTTTGTCTGCATGGGGGCAGAGTGTGCCTGTATTGCAACTGGTGTTTATATATTTGTCATGTGCACCATGGACATAGCAGGGAAGTGATGGCCCAATGATATTATCTTTAGACTTAGAAGCTCAGAGAATGTTCTGAGGACCTGGGTTTGAATCCTGCCACAGTAGGTGGTAGAATTTGAATTTAATTTTTAAACAAAGTCTTAAAATTAAAATCTAATTAAAATGTTGAATTTAGAGCATAATGATGACCATGAATCCATTGTTGATTGGTGGGGAAAACCCATTAGGGGTTCACTAATGCCCTTTAGTTAAGGAAACAACTGCTGCAATGTAATTGACTCTTAACTGCCATCTGGGATTGGCATAAATGCTGTCTAGCCCCAGCGATGCCTTCAACCCATGAATGAATTTAAATAAAAAATACAGATATCAGTGTTAGCTTTAGCCTTTGCTATATTCTTGGTGCAGTTTTACTTGCATCTCTTCCACCATTTAATTTCTTTGTCTGCCCATAGCCCTCAGTCAGTGCCAGCAAACAAACTTTGCCTTGCTATCATAACAAAGCTCAGAACAGGATTTGTAGCCATATTCAGAAAGCATTTGGCATAAGAACCTGGGAAAGCTGGTGCTGTTCATGCTCACATAAAACCGAAAAACTGTGTGGACGCTGGAGATCTGAAACCAACACCAAAGATAGAAATTGCTGAAGAAACTCAGCAGGTCTGGCAGCATCTATGGAGAGAGAAAAACAAAGGTAGCGTTTTGAGTTTAGTGACCCTTTGTCTGAGCTAGAAGCAGTGAGGAGGTGGTCCCTGTCACTTCAACACACCAATGCGTTCCCTGGCCAATATTCTGATTTCTGGTTTGCGGCAATGCTCCACCAATTATCTTTGGTGAGGTGAGAGTGATAGCCCTTGACATCAAGGCCACAGTCGACTGAGTGTGACATCAAGGAGCCCTGGCAAAACTGGAATTTATGGGAATCGGGGGGGCAATCTCCACTGGTTGGAGTCATACCTGGCACAAAGGAAGATGGTTGTGGTTGTTGGAGGTCAGTCATCTCAGCTCCAGGACATTTCTGCAGGAGCTCCTCAGGGTAGTGTCCCAGGCCCAACCATCTTCAGCTGCTTCATCAATGACCTTCCCTCCGTCATAAGGTCAGAGGTGGAGATGTTCGCTGATGATTCACTCCTCCTCCAAACTGTCTGCTCACTCCACACCACCCCCGCCCATCATCAGCATAAATGCCACCTTTTCCAAGCTGTTTCTAGCTCTGATGAAGGGTCACCGGACTCAACCTTAATTCTCTCCACTGATGTGGCCAGACCTGCTGCATTTCTCCAGTAATTTCTGTTTTAGTTAGTTAATACTGTCTGCCTAAATGGCATCAGAGTCAGGCTTGGCTAAAAACAACCTTGTGATAATGTTTTGACAGCATTTGACTGAAGACTGGAGCGTCCTCGTGGGTAAGTTCTCTCACGAAGGGATAAGGTGATCTGGTGTGTTCTTTGTTCCCACAGCTATCAGATCCGTGTGAAGTGACAGCAGAGCTTACGGAACGTGAGACCCTCAGTCCTGAGGGAGCGCATTCAGGAGAAAGCAGAGAGGCCAAGAATGAACCAGGAGACCCCGAGACTGATTGGGCCCTGCCAGATGCTGCTGCTGCCCAGGGCTGTCCTGGGGCTTCAAGTCTAACAAGTGCTGCTATTTTTTCTGACTTCCCCAGCTCGCTTGCAACAGAATGCTCTTTCCCATTTGGTGAAGGTAAGGGAGATTGTCTCTGTCTCTGCTGTTGTTGATGTATTTCACAGACCTCCGGCCTCCTGGTTCCATCCTGTGTTTGTGTTGGCCTGGAGTACGAACAAGGATTCTAATACAGGACCAAAATTAGGATTCCAAAACCTAAAGGCCTGCAGCAAGCCAAGCTTGCCTTCAGTTGGGGATAGACCTGTGCCAATCTCCTTGGCTATGGTCCATCTCCCTGTTGAGACCATGATCCTGGGTAGGGAATGTTTTTGCGCAACAGAACCCATAACTAGCTCAGTGCAACATCCTACACCAGTCACATTCTTTGCTCCAATTCTGCAGTGGAGGTTTGCTCTTGCCCAGGGCAGAATTTGATTTGGAGTCAAGCAATTATTGCAATCCAGTAAAAGGTGGCTGTGTTTTGCGCATTGGCACATGCGTTCAGACGTGTGTGTATGCATACGTATGTATCTGTGTTCGTCAGTGTGTGCGCACGCTCGCGTGTGTGCATATGTACATGTGTAGTAGAAGATGAAGTAGACGTTGGGACACTTGGCACCATTGTGCCAGTGTCTATTAAGTCCTTTTTTTGTTTGTATGGTGAAGATCCATGTGACGCATGTTTCAAAATGTCTGTAGGTTTGGATCTGCCCATTCATGAGCTGGAGGTTTGAGATCGAGAATGCTTCCATTTTCCCGCTGACACTGTCCCCAGCACAAATCTCAGACAGCAGCTCGATCCTTTAGCCCTTCCGAGTTTTAGATTTTATTGTCATGTGTACTCAAGCGTAGATGTTTAGTGAAAAGTGTATAATGTTGCCAGACGCAGTGCCATCTTAGGTACCAAGGTACAAAAAACTTTACAAAATAGTAAGAGATGTGAGAGTTAAAAAGTTTTGCATTATTTCATAGAACAGTAGAAAAATAAAGAAATAAGGTAATAGTTAATATTAATGTCCTTTGTAGTTTAAGCTAGGCATCCCCCATTCCCCCTCTGCCCCCTTGATTGGGCCAGGAGGCTCCCAGACTTGAAGATTAATCTCCAGGGGACTGCTGTTCTGGAATCCAAATGAAACAGATTATCCTTGTTATTTTCTTTGACCATTGTCTTCACCCAGTAGAAAAAGATCAGTTGTGGAAAATGGAGTCTGGCTTCCATCATCCAATTGGGTAATGCAGCCAATTAACGTAGGGAGACAGTATGTCACAAGGCGGACATGTTGGCTGACTGATGGCTGAAGTGAAGGGGCAAGATGTATGAGGAAATCTCCAGGAATTGCCTTAATCCCAGTTGGCAATCCAAATCACCCCCCCCCCCCCCCCCAGAACTCAACTTCTGATCGTTCTATCACCTCTGAGTCCAGTGCTCATCGTTATCATCAATTTCTCTCTCTTCTCAGGCATTATCTTTCCCTCCTTTACACAAATACCTTTGATCTTCATTATGAAGCTGACAAGGTCATGTGCTTGTTATGTATCCAGGTTTTGTTGTGACTGCTCCAGGAGACAGTGGAACAATGTACCGGTCACATGATAACTCCTTCAGAGGAAGATACACAGAGGCTGCAAAGGCATGAAGGCAGATTATGGGTGGACAAGAACATGGGAGATGGAATATAACAGGACAACATGAAGCTATCCACTTTGGCAGGAAAGCTACTGATTAACTGGGAGATGTTGGTATTTAGAGGAATCTAGATGCCCTTACATATGTATCACACGCGCAGGTACAGCAAGCTATTAGAAAGTAAAATAGAACATTAGTTTTTGTTACAAATGAATTGGAGTATAACAGTATAGAAGTCCTACTGCAATTATACTGAGCATTGGTACTCATTGGTACTGTGTATTGTTTTAGCATCTGAGCTGGAAGAAGTGTATGAAAGTTCACTACATCGCATTAATGATCCAGTAATAAAACGCTCGGTTAACTCTGTGGGTTCATTTGTTTAAAACAGCAAAATACACGATCAGTTATGAACAGGCATTACAGCAAAACAACTGAGTTTGATATGTGCAACTTGCAGAGCCACAGCAGACTGTCTACACACAGCACATGGAGTGCTTTCTAGTTGAACTTTCTTAATAGCAAGGTGCAAAAATGGCACACAAGCCTGATACCTGTGAAAGAGATGATGAGGCTATACCTGTGTTTTAATATAGGCTTCACCTGTTCTCCAGATAAGCTCAGGCCACACTTTAAACTATTTGTTTAACTGGTGTTTATAAGCGAGGGGTGAGTTAGCTGATTTGCCATGCAGAGTGAGGCCAGCAACATGGCTTCAATTCCAGCACTGCCTGAGGTTAGCATGAAAGTCACTTCTTCTTAATCTCTCCCCTCACCTGAGATGTGCTGATCCTCACATTAAACAACCACCAGTCATCTATCTCTCTAATGAGAGAGCAACTCTATGGTCCTCGGGGACTATGGCAACTTTATCTTTATTTTTCAACAATAGAAACATGATTGTACAACGTGGTAAGCAGTGGTGTGCGTTTGATTTGACCATAGGTACACTGTCATCCAATGTTTTAAAAAACTCTATTGTAAGCTGCCCTCTTTCCGACCTTCTAGCAGAGGCTCTCTCACGTGACAGCCAAGGTCACATGCACCGTTACATCACAGCATAGTTTAGGCTCATCTGCCTATTCCTTTTAACCATATAGTCTACATTCTCTGGAGCTTAGACAAATGAGATCAAAACAAAACAGAGGGAATTCTTGAGGGACATGACAGGGTAGATGCTGAGAATGTTTCACTGTGGGCTGGAAAACCTAGAGTAGGGGGATAATGCAGGACAGTGGAGTTGAGGTAGAAATTCTGGCCTGATCCTGAATGGCAGAGCAGGCTTAAGAGGCCTACTCCTGATCCAAATATGTGTAATATCTCCAAGTTTGCAGATGATACAAAGCTGGAAGGGAGGGTGAACTGTGTGGAGGATGCAGAGATGCTTCAGTGTATTTTGGACAGGATGAGTGAATGGGCAAGTACATGGCAGATGCAGAATATTGTGGGTAAATATGAGATTATCCACTTTGGAAGCAAAACCAGGAAGGCAGATTATTCTCTCAATCGTGACAGATTGGGAAAGGGGGAGGTGCAGTGAGACCTGGGTGCTCTTGTACACCAGTCACTAAGTAAGCCTGCAGGGGGCAGCAGTAGGTGAAGGAGGTCAATAGGATGTTGGCTGAAAATGTGTTGCTGGAAAAGCGCAGCAGGTCAGGCAGCATCCAAGGAACAGGAGAATCGACGTTTCGGGCATAAGCCCTTCTTCAGGAAGGGCTTATGCCCGAAATGTTGATTCTCCTGTTCCTTGAATGCTGCCTGACCTGCTGCGCTTTTCCAGCAACACATTTTCAGCTCTGATCTCCAGCATCTGCAGTCCTCACTTTCTCCTCCTATAGGATGTTGGGCCTTCATAGTGAGAGAGTTCGAGTACAGGAGAAGGGATGTCTTGCTGCAGTTGGACAGGGCCTTGGTGAGACCACACCTGGAGTATTGTGTGCAGTGTGGGTCTCCTTATCTGAGGAAGGATGTTCTGGTGATGGAGGGAGTACAGCAAAGGTTTCCCAGACTGATTCCTGGATGGCAGGACTGACATATAAAGACAGACTGGATCAGTTAGGATTATATTCACTAGACTTTAGAAGAATGAATCCTCTAAAATTCTAACAGGACCAAATAGGGTAAACACAGGATGGATGTCCCTGAGGACCAGGGGGTTCAGAGCCAGGGTCGACAGTCTAAGGGTACAGACTGAGCTGAGGAGAAATGTCTTCACCCAGAGAGTGGGGAGCCTGTGGAATTCTCTGCCACAGAAAGCATTTGAGGGTGAAATATTGAATATTTTCAAGAAGGGGTTAGATATAGTTCTTAGAGCTAAAGGGATCAAAAGGTATGGGCTGAGAAATGGGAACAGGGGACTGAGTTGGATGATCGTATTGAAGGGTTGAATGACCTCCTCCTGCTCCTATTTTCTGTGTTTTAATTACTTCTATTGCTTATGTTCTGATGAACCAAGTGGCTGTGACTGTTTGAAGTCAGACCTATGTCTGTTAACAGATATCGTTAGGTAAAAGACAACTTAAGGACAAACGTAAAGTCAACCTAGGCTCACACTGTCATTATAACGATGGCTTAACCTGAGGACCATCATGCCTCAAGTTAGGGGTGAGATTGCAAAGGTGGAACCTTCGTGATGACTGATGCCAGTATGGGAATTAAACCCATGCTGTTGACATCACTTTGTATCAGCAGCATCTAACCAGTGGAGCTAAGAGAGAGAGAAAGAAACAGACACCACAGAGAACTTGCACAGTTACTGCCTTTGCTGTTTGGATTCATGTATCGCTGGACATCGGAGTGCATCTGGGAAAATCAACAAACCGTGAAATTTACAAATGATCTTGGAGGAACTGTTTGGGCGAAGTCACAGCACGGAAACAGATAAGTGAATAGTTTTAACCTGGAGCAGTGTTTTGTAGAGGAATAAGACGGTGTTATTTTCTGGTAGATTGTGAAGGAACAAAAATGGCCTTCAGTAGAGCGATATGCACTTCTCGTCAGATGTGGGAGTTTAAGGGTTACTGTGAATCTGCAATAAATGCTGTTGGTTGCGAATCCTATCAGATCGAATGGATCGGTTGGGGAGACAGTTAGAGGCAATGAGGAGTTTGCAACAGCAACGGTATGTGATGGATGGCAGTTATAGGAAGGGAGAAAAGTCACAGATACAGTCACATAGGTGGGTTAAATCCAGGAAAGGTAAGAGAGGGAGGCAGTTAGTGCAGGAATCTTCTATGGCTATCCCCATTTCAAACAAGTGTGCTGTTTTGGAAAATGTAGGGGGTGATGGATTCTCAGGGGAATGTAGCATGAACAGCCAAGTTTCTGGTATTGAGACTGGCTTTAATGCAACGAGGGGTATGTTGGCTTCCAAAAGATCGATTGTCGTAGGGGACTCTCTAGTCTGAGGAACAGACAGACGTTTCTGTGGCCAGCAGTGAAAAAGCAGAATGATGTGTTGTTTCACTGGTGCCAGATCAAGGATGTCTCGGAGAAGGTGCAGAATGTTCTCAAGGGGGAGAGGGGCCAGCAAGAGGTCATTGTCCAAATTGCAACCAACGACATAGGAAGGGAAAAGGTTGAGATTCTGATTGGAGATTACAGAGAGTTAGGCAGGAATTTAAAAAGGAGATCCTCGAGAGTAGTAATATCTAGATTACTCGCGGTGCTACGAGGTAGTGAGGGCAGGAATAGGCGGATAGAGCAGATGAATGCATGGCTGAGGAGCTGGTGTATGGGAGAAGGATTCACATTTTTGGATCATTGGAATCTCTTTTGGGGTAGAAGTGACCTGTACACGAAGGACGGATTGCACCTAAATTGAAAGGGGGCTAATATACTAGCAGGGAGATTTGCTCGAGCTACTCGGGAGGATTTAAACTAGTAAGGTTGGGGGGTGTTGCTGGGACCCAGGGAAATAGGGAGAAAAGAGATCAATCTGATACTGGTACAGTTGAGAACAGAAGTGAGTCAAACTGTCAGGGCAGGCAGGGACAAAGCAGAGAACACGGTAGGACTGATAAATGAAACTGCATTTATTTCAATGCAAGGGGCATAACAGGGAAGGCAGATGAACTCAGGGTATGGTTAGGAACATGGAACTGGGATGTCATAGCAATTACAGAAACGTAGCTCCGTGATGGACAGGACTGGCAGCATAAATGTTCCAGGATACAAATGCTACAGGAAGGATAGAAAGGGAGGCAAGAGAGGAGGGGGAATGGTGTATTTGATAAGGGATAGCATTATAGCTGTACTGAGGGAGGATATTCCTGGAAATAAATTCAGGGAAGTTATTTGGGTGGAACTGAGAAATAAGAAAGGGATGATCACCTTGTTGGGATTGTATTATAGACCTCTTAATAGTCAGAGGGAAATTGAGAAACAAATTTGTGGAGATCTTCGCTCTGTAAGAATAATAGGGTAGTTATGGTAGGGGATTTTAACTTTCCAAACATAGACTGGGACTGCCATAGTGTTAGGGGTATAGATGGAGAGGAATTTGTGAAGTGTGTACAAGAAAGTTTTCTGAATCAGTATGTGGATGTACTGACTAGAGAAGGTGCAAAACCTGACCTAATGTTGGGAAATCAGGCAGGGCAGGTGACTGAGGTGTCAGTGGGGGAGCACTTTGGGCATGGCAACCATATTTCTATTAGATTTAAAATATTGATGGAAAAGGATAGACCAGATCTAAAAGTTGAAGTTCTGAATTAGAGAAAGGCCAATTTTGACGGTATTAGGCAAAAACTTTTAAAAGCTGATTGGGGGCAAATGTTCGCAGGTAAAGGGACGGCTGGAAACTGGGAAGCCTTGAGAAATGTGATAACGAGAATCCAGAGACAGTATATTCCTGTCAGGGTGAAAGGAAAGGCTGGTAGATAGAGGGAATGCTGGATGACTAAGAAATTAAGGGTTTGATTAAGAAAAAGGAGGACGCATATGTCAGGTATAGACAGGATAGATCGAGTGAATCCCCAGAAGAGTATAAAAGCAGTAGGAGTATACTTAAGAAGGAAATCAGGAGGGCAAAACGGGGACATGAGATAGTTTTGGCAAATAGAATTAAGGAGAATCCAAAGGGTTTTTACAAATACATTAAGGACAAAAGGGTAGCGAGGGAGAGAATAGGATCCCTCAAAGATCAGCAAGGCGGCCTTTGTGTGGAGCTGCAGAAAATGGGGGAGATACTAAACTAGTATTTTGCATCAGTATTTAATGTGAAAAAGGTCATGGAAGATATAGAATGTAGAGAAATAGATGGTGACATCTTGAAAAATATCCATATTACAGAGGAGGAAGTGCTGGATGTCTTGAAATGCATAAAGGTGGATAAATCCCCAGGACCTGATCAGGTGTACCCTTGAACTCTGTGGGAAGCTAGGGATGTGATTGATGGGCCTCTTGCTGAGATATTTGTATCATCGATAGTCACAGGTGAGGTGCTGGAAGACCGGAGGTTGGCTAATGTGGTGCCACTGTTTAAGAAGGGTGGTAAGGACGAACCAGGGGACTATAGACGTCAGTGGTCAGCAAGTTGTAGGAGGGAATCCTGACGGACAGGATGTACATGTATTTGGAAAGGCAAGGACTGATTAGGGATAGTCAACATGGCTTTGTGCGTGGGAAATCATGTCTCACAAACTTGATTGAGTTTTTTGAAGAAGTAATAAAGAGGATTGATGAGGGCAGAGTGGTAGATGTGATCTATATGGACTTCAGTAAGGCGTTCGACAAGGTTCCCCATGGGAGACTGGTGAGCAAGGTTAGATCTCATGGAATACAGGGAGAACTAGCCATTTGGCTACAGAACTGGCTCAAAGGTAGAAGACAGGGTAGTGTGGTGGAGGGTTGTTTTTCAGACTGGAGGCCTGTGACCAGTGGAGTGCCGAGTCCACTACTTTTCGTCATTTATATAAATGATTTGGATGTGAGTAGAAGAGGTATAGTTAGTAAGTTTGCAGATGACACCAAAGTTGGAGGTATCGTGGACAGCGAAGGAAGTTACCTCCGATTACAACAGGATCTTGATCAGGTGGGCCAATGGGCTGAAGAGTGGCAGATGGAGTTTAATTCAGATAAATGCAAGGTGCTGCATTTTGGGAAAGCAATTCTTAGCAGGACTTATACACTTAATGGTAAGGTCCTAGGGAGTGTTGTTGAACAAAGAGACCTTGGAGTGCAGGTTCATAGCTCCTTGAAAGTGGAGTCGCAGGTAGATAGGATAGTGAAGAAGGCGTTTGGTATGCTTTCTTTTATTGGTCAGAGTATTGAGTACAGGAGTTGGGAGGTCATGTTGTAGCTGTGCAGGACATTAGTTCGGCCTCTGTTGGAATATTGCGTGCAATTCTGGCCTCCTTCCGATCGGAAAGGGTTCAGAAAAGATTTATAAGGATGTTGCCAGGGTTGGAGGGTTTGAGCTATAGGGAGAGGCTGAACAGGCTTGGGGCTGTTTTCCCTGAGCGTCAGAGGCTGAGGGGTGACCTTATAGAGGTTTACAAAATTATGAGGGGCATGGATAGGATAAATCGACAAAGTCTTTTCCCTGGGGTCGGGGAGTCCAGAACTAGAGGGCATAGGTTTAGGATGAGAGGGGAAAGATATAAAAGAGATTTAAGGGGCAACGTTTTCACGCAGAGGGCGATACGTGTGTGGAATGGGCTGCCAGAGGAAGTGGTGGAGGCTGGTACAATTGCAACATTTAAGAGGCATTTGGATGGGTATATGAATAGGAAGGGTTTGGAGGGATATGGGCCAGGTGCTGACAGGTGGGACTAGATTGGATTGGGATATCTGGTCGGCATGGACAAATTGGACCGAAGGGTCTGTTTCCATGCTGTACATCTCTATGACTCTCTGACTCTATAACCGATCCTGCATTCCAATAATATAAAGCATGGAACTTATCAGAGACCAAGGCTCCATGAGCAAATCGGAATATTAGATCACGTTGGAAACTTAAAAGAAGTAATTTGTGTTAACTGAGTTTGTTGGAGGCCTGCAATCTTGAGAATGTAATCTCAAACTCCATATTGATGTGGGTTCAAATGAATCCCTTGAACAGGATAAAAAATGTAGGGGCATTCTTAAGTGGGAGATCAGGAAAGCAAAGAGGGGAAATGAGATTGCTTTGGCAGATAAGATTAAGGATAATCCAAAGAGATTCCATAAATACATTAAGAGCAAGAGAGCAACTAGAGAGAGGCTCGGGCCCCTTAAAGATCAAAGAGGTCTTTGTGTTGAACCTCCAGAATTGGGAGAGATATTAAATTAATATTTTCCATCAGTTTTTACTGTGGAGAAAGAAATGGAGGCTTAGAGTACTCTTGGAAATAAATATTAATATTTTGAAAACAGTTCACAATACAGAAGTGGAAGTGCAGGAGGTCTTAGAAAATATGAAGGTGAGTAAATCTCCACAAGCTGATCTAGTGTATCCCAGGACATTAGTTAAGTGGGAATTCACGTGAATTAAGGGAGGAAATTGCAGGGCCCCTTGCAGAAATAATTGCCTCACCTATAACTATAAGTGAGGTGTTGGAGGACTGGAGGGTGGCTAATGTTGTACCTTTGTTTTAAGAAGCAGCCTGGGAACTATAGACATGAGTCTGACTTGGGTGGTGGTTACATTGTTGGAGGTAATTCTGAAAAATCGGATTTACATTCACTTGGAAAGGCATGAATGGTTAGGAATAGGCAGCATGGCTTTGTTCAATGGAAAGCGTGTTTGAAAATCTTGTTTGAGTTTTTTGAGCAAGGAACCAAGAAGATTGAGGGCAGAGCGGTGGATGTTATTTACTTGGACCTTAGTAAAGTCTTTGACAAGGGTCCGCATCGTAGACTAATTAGTAAAGTTAAGTCACATTGGATTTGGGGTGAACTTGCCAATTGGATACAAACTTGGCTTAATGGCAGGGGACGTAGTGGTGGTGGAGGGTTGTGTTTTGGACTGGAGGCCTGTGGATCAGTGCTGGGTCCACCTTTGTTTGTTATTTACATAAATGATTTGGATGAGAACATAGAAAGCATGGTCAGTATGTTTGCAGATGACTCCAAAATTGGTTTGGTATCATGGATAATGAAGACATTTGTCTAAGGTTACAAAGAAATCTTGATCAGCTGGGTCAATGAGCTGAAGAATGGTGGATGGAGTTTAATTTGGATAACTGTGAGGTATTGCATTTTGGTAAAACAAACAATGGCAGGACTTCTACAGATAAAGTTAGGGCCTTGGGTACTGTTGTAGAACAGAGAGACCTAAGGGTTCAGGTACATGTGAAGTTTGCGTGGGGGGTGGGGGTAAGAAGTTGTTCAGCATGCTTACCTTCATTGCTCAGTCCTTTGAGTGCAGGAGTTGGGATGTCATGTTGAGGTTCTCCAGGACATTGGTGAGGCCACTTCTGGTGTATTGTGTCCAGTTCTGATCTCTCTGTTATTGGAAGTATATTACTAAGCTAGAGGGTTCAGAAAAGATTTAGCAGGGTATTGCCAGGCATGGAGGTTTGGGTTATAAGGAGGTGTTGGATCGGCTGGGACGTTTTTCACTGGAGTATAGGAAATTGAAGGGTGACCTTAAAGGGGTTTATAAAATCATGAGGGGTAAATGATGTGTCGTTTTCCTATGGTGGGGTATTTCAAGATTAAGGGGCATATTTTAAAGGTGAGAGGAGAAAGATTTTAAAAAAGACACGAGGGGCAACGTTTTTACGCAGAGGGTGGTTTGTATGGGGAATGAACTTCCTGAGGAAGTGGTGGATGTGGGGACAGTTACAATGTTTAAAAGACATTTGGATAAGTACATGAATAGGAAAGGTTTGGAGGGATATGGGCCAAGGGCCAGCATGTGGGGCTAGTTTAGTTTGGGATTATGGTCACTGTGGGCTGGTTGGACTGAGTGTGTTTCTGTGCCGTAAAACTGTGACTATGATGTGTTTTTTTTTGGTTTGAACTTTAAAAATTTGGTATCAGTAAAAGCTGTTGTCAGAAAAATGTAACAAATTAATTACATCGTTTCGGGGAGGCACTCTGTTGTTTCCTCCTGGCCTGCTCTGTTTGTGACTCCAGTTTCATACTTATATACGTTGCTGGAAAAGCGCAGCAGGTCAGGCAGCACCCAAGGAGCAGGAGAATCGACGTCGATTCTCCTGCTCCTTGGATGCTGCCTGACCTGCTGCGCTTTTCCAGCAACACATTTTCAGCTCTGATCTCCAGCATCTGCAGTCCTCACTTTCTCCTCATACCTATATACGCTTATTTTTAAACTTCCTCAGAAGTAACTCCGTCAATCCCTCAGAAAGCCTTGCTGGTAACACCAAGATTGCAAGAGTGAATAAACAAAGTAAATGAGCACAAGTCCTGAAGAATTACATTTAATTCATTCCTGCGGTGTGGGCATCAGGCAAGCCCAGTCTGTGCTGTCCATCTCTAGTTGCCCTTGGATTGGCTTACTGAGTTGGCTGGATAGTGTGGAATAACATTTCCTGTTAAGGCATAGGCAGTTCTCAGTGCCTGCCTTTTCATCTCATGCAGTCCTGGCATACGCTATGACTGCCTTCGTGCAATAAGGGCATGCAGCAAGAGAGAGCATTGCCCCTTGAGAAGGTGGTGGTGAGCTGCCTTCTTGAACTGTTGCAGTCAATGTGCTGTGGGTAGACTCACAATGCCCTTTAATCCAGGAATTTGATGGTGAAGGAATATATACTTCCAAGTCAGGATGGTGAGTGTCTTGGAGGAGAATTTGCATGGGGTAGTGCTCTTATGTATCTGCTGCTCCTGTGCTTCTAGATGGAAGGGCATATGGGTTTGGAAAGGGCTATCTAATGTTGGGATTTCTACAGGGATATTAGCTGTAAGACTACAGCTAAAGTCAAATAAGGAGCACTAGATGGTGAAACTTGGCATGGGGTCAAGAGAAGGGCAAAGATAATAACTACATATTTTATCTCAATTATCACAGAAGAGGTAACTATTGACCACCACCAAGGGTGCAGAATTGTGCATGGATATTAAGATCCAAAGAGAGCTGGCATTAAATAGACTGCTCATATTCAATTTAAAACCTGTCATTGTCTTCTACCTGAGGACAGCTCGTGAGGAATTGGAGATTTTTCTGTGGGAAGGAAAATGGCACCATGAGGTGAGCAGGTTTGTGTGAGTGGCATCCCTATTCAAAGCAAAAAAAAAATTTATTTTGAGTGGATTCACCACTGCATTCAGCCAGCAGTAACTCTGATGAGTCATGTTGGAATGTTAAGTGCTTTAACAGTTCAAGTGACCAATTCTCCAGTAGCTTTCACAAACCCCAGGATGCACCGAAGTACTTTCTGAAATGTAGTTCACTGTTGTGATGTCTGAAATGCAGTGGCCATTTTGTGAACACTGAGCTACCACAGACAGCAATGAGTTTGTGACTGGACATTGGTTTGCTTTTTGCATTTCTGATCAAGGGGTAAGTACTGGCCAGGACAGAAGGAATCCCCTTCTCTTGCAAATGTGATCTTTCAGATCCACCTCTGAGAGATTGAAGGAGGACTCAGTTTAGTGTCTCACTTGGGAGTCTGTGCTGCTGACAGTGCAGCACTTTCTGTACTGCATTAGGATGGCAGCCTGGATTTTTTTTTTGTGCTCTAATCTCTAGTGTGGCACTCGAGCCTGGGAGCTTTTACTGTGGTTAGTACATAAGTATAGGAGTGGGGAGGCCATGTTGCATGGTACAGGACATTGGTAAGGCCACTTTTGGAATACTGCGTTCGGTTCTAGTCACCCTGCTATAGGAAGGATGTTGTGAAACTTGAAAGGGTTCAGCAAAGATTTACAAGAATGTTGCCAGGGTTGGAGGGTTTGAGCTATAGGGAGAGGCTGAACAGGCTGGGGCTGTTTTCCCTGGAGCATCAGAGGCTGAAGGGTGACCTTATACAGGTTTCAAAAATCATGAGGGACATGGACAGGGTGAATAGCGAAAGTCTTTTTTCCCTAGGATTGGGGAGTCCAAAACTAAAGGACATAGGTTTAAGGTGTGAGGAATGTGGAGGGTGGTGCGTGTGTGGAATGAGCTGCCAGAGGAAGTGGTGGAGACTGGTACAATTACAACATTTAAAAGGCATGGGTATATGAGTAGGAAGGGTTTGGAGGGATATGGGCCAAATACTGCCAATGGGACTAGTTTAATTAGACAAGTTGGACTGAAGGGTCTGTTTCCGTGCTGTGCAACCCCATGACTCTATAACAGTGAGGCCGCAATGGGCAAGGGGCTATTCATTCAGCACTAGGAGGCAGGATTAAATTCCGTCTGAAAGAGGCTTTTCATCCAGTCTACCCACCGAGAGAGGCCCCCATGTAACAAATTTAAGGGATGTCTGCTCTGTCCCCAGATGGGTGAGATTCTAAACACTAAACTCCCAATGGGAGAAGTACGATTTGCATGCAACCTTTTCCAAAACTGGCTGGCGTGAGGAATAAAAATCAATCCAGTGTGATAGCCTGATGCTTTTCTGAGACAAGTCCTTCTCTCATGTTGGATAGTTTCCTTTTATTTTATTTACTTGTGGGACATGGGCTTCACTGGCTGGGCCAGCATTTATTACCCTGTCCCTAATTGCCCCTTGAGAAGGTGGTGGTGAGCTGCCTTCTTGAACCACTGCAATCCATGTGCTGTGGGTTGACCCACAATGCCTTGAGGGAGGGGATTCCAGGATTTTGAACCAGCAACACTGAAGGACCGGTGAGATATTTCCAAGTCAGGATGGTGAGGGGCTTGGAGGGGAACTTGCAGGAGGTGGTGTTCCCATACATCAACTGCCCTTGTTATTTTAGATGGAAGTGGTCGTGGGTTTGGAAGATGTTGCATAAGGAGAGCCGTAGTGAGTTTCTGCAGCGCATCTTGTAGATGGTATACACCGTTGCTCCTGAGCGTCAGTGGGGGAGGGAGTGGATGTTTGTGGATGTGGGGCCAATCAAGCGGCTGCTTTGTCCTGGATGGTGTCGAGCTTCTTGAGTGTTGTTGGAGCTGCCCCCATCCAGGGGCAAGTGGGGAGTATTCCATCACACTCCACCATCCACAAGACTCCATGCCTTGTAGATGGTGGGACAGGCCCTGGGGAGACAGGAGGTCAGTTACTCATTGCTATGTTCCCATCCTCTGACCTGCTCTTGTAGCCACTGTGTTTATGCGGTGAATCCTGTTGGGATTCTGGTCAATGGTAATCCACAGGATATTGATAGTGGAGGATTCGTGATGGTAGCACCATTGAATGCCAAGGGGCAGTTATTGGAGATGTTTATCAGCTGGCATTTCTGTAGCGTGAATGTTACCTGGGTGCCAAAAGCTGCCAGTGTCTCCTGTCACCTCACTGCCAGACCCCACCTTAACCTGTGGGGAAAATACTTCCAAATCTCTGTTTGCAAAGACGTCTGTCCTGTGACTGCTCCTTTACAGAGGACAGAATCAGCCCATTGACTAAAGGAAGAACCGTGGGGAAAAAGTAGGAGTGTTTGTGATGAATTGGATAGCTCTTTGCAAGAGCTGGCACAGACATGGTGGATTGATTGGCCTCCTCCTATACAGTTAGATTCTGTGCTACCACAAGCTAATGAATTCACCATTGTAAGTCTTTGCAAACCCATCGTGTTCAAGTTAATCAACGGTTCAGGGCTTTTGGAGTTTGTCCTCCGGATGTGTCCCTCCCAAGGTGCCTCAAGGTTATTGCCCTTCCAATCGAAAAAATTAGTTTTATAACTGACTATCTAGGCCATTTCAGGGTGAATTCTAACCTAATTTTTCCAGTCTGGCATCCATGTAATATGAGTCACCATATGTGGACGTGGACTCCCAGCCTTGGCGCAGACCCAGTGAGGTCTGGGTTGGAAGGACTGTTATTCTGAACTCTTATTTCTTTATTTTTCTCATTTATTTCTGGACTTTTTATTTCTCTAATTTTATAGCGCTTTTCCCTTAGAATTTGTACTCAAGAATTTATACCAAGGTACCCAGTGATGTTATTGCTGGACTGTTAATCTAGAGACCCAGGTCATATTCTGGGGACCAGGGTTCAAATCCTACCACAGCAGATGGTGACATTTGAATTCAATATTAAAATGAAATTGGAATTAAAAGTGGCCATAAAACCATTATCAATTGTTGGGGAAAACCCATCTGGTTCGCTAATGTCCTTGAGGGAAGAAAACTGTTGTCTTTACCTGGTCTGGGCCTACATGTGACTCTAGGCCCACAGCCAATGTGGTTGACTCTTAACTGCCTTCTGAGATGGGCAAGAAGAGCTGGGGTAGCCAGTGACTCCCACATTCTGTGAATGAATTTTTAAACATCCTTTGTACATAATATGGCATTGTAAGTGGTGACTTTGTAAACTTTTCACTATACTCGTGACAATAAAGCTAATTCTAATGTCGGCCCTCTGGGCATTTAGAGATGGGCAGTAAATACTGGCTGAACCAGTGATGCCCACATTCCATGAGTAAATTAAAAAAAATTCTTATTGCCCGTTTAGATCTTTTCTCAGTGAATTTAAGCCTATGTTCTGTAATTATTGACCGACTCACCACAGCGAGAATAGGTTTCCTGTGTCTACTTTCTCAAATCCTCTCTGCATCTTGAAAACTTCTATTCAGTCACTTTCTAATCTTCTCTGTTACAAGGAGAATTTTTCCAAACCCTCTTCATTGCTGAAGTTCCTCAACCAGAAAAGAGTTCCTCTGTTTCCTTTCTAAGGCGCAGAATTATCTACACTATTCAAGCTGAAGCTGAACAGTGATTTATAAAGTTTGAGTGTTGATGCATTAAAAAGGTCTCCAGAGCTTGAGACTCACTTTATTCCACACTGCAACAGGCAGCACACTTCAAAAGTACTTCCCTGGTTGTAAGATGCTTTGGCAGGTCTTGACCATGTGGAAGATATCATATCAACATTCATTTTCTCCTTTCAAAGCTGAAGGAGTTTGGAATGGAGATTTGGATAGAAATCTATGAAAGATGGGAAGAATAGTGATGGTTTTTATTTGATGGATTTCCTCCTTTCTGATTTCTGGCTTAGCTTTACAACATAATCCGCATATTTCACTCACTTCACCCAATGGTCACTTTACAGAGCTTTAGCATGGGATCAGATCACAACTTGGGCTCAGTAGCTGTTGTAGATATGTCCACTGGTGGAGTCAGTTGGGGTCTTCACAGGGGTCATGAACTTGCACAGTTGGTTTGAGGGGAGCAATTTTGTTTCCAGGAACCTCTGTCATCCACTTCTGTTCGCCAAGTCAGTACTACAAGGTTTAGTTTTCCTTCATTCATGGGATGTGGGCATCACTGGTTGGTCAGCATTTATTACCCGTTCTTAATTGCCCCTTGAAAAGGTGCGGGTGAGCTGCCTTCTTGAACTGCTGCAGTCCATTTGCTGTAGGTAGACCCACAATTCCCTTTGGGAGGGAATTCCAGGATTTTGACCCAGCAACACTGAAGGAACGGTGATGTACTTCCAAGTCAGGATGGTGAGGGGAATGTGCAGGGGGTTGTGTTCCCATTTATCTGCTGCCCCTGACCTTCTAGATGGAAGTGGTCATGGGTTTGGAAGGTGCTGTTTGAGGATCTTTGGTGAGTTTCTGCAGTGCATCTTGTAGATGGTACACACTGCTGCTACTGAGCTTCGGTGGGGCAGGGAGTGGATGTTTGTGGTTGTGGGTAATCAAGCGGCTGCTTTGCCCTGGATCGTGTCAAGCTTCTTGAGTGTTGTTGGAGCTGCACCCATGCAGGCTAGTGATCACATTCCTGACTGACAAGGGCCTGATGGGCCGAAGGGCCTCTTTCTGCACTGTTAAAATAACCCTGTTCGCTATGCCTTTCTGTGACTCTTTATTTTCTTTTGATAAGCCAGGATCCTGTGGACATTTCAAGAAAAAATTCATAGAGTATTAACTTTAGCAGCCATGTTGAGCTCTGCTCAAGAGATAAGGTATGATCTTAGGATCTGAGCAGTAATATAGGTAAATATTTTATTCTGTACCAAACTCCTCCATGTGAAATAGTCCTTGAAGACCCAAGTACCTCTGCACTCGTTCCAATAAATATTTTTCTTGTAAAAGTCATCTGGCTTTCTACAAACTTGTCTCCATTGGAAATATCAGTTTCTCTGAGGTCAGGCAGTTATGGGTTTAAGCCCGCTTGAAGGCCTGAGGCCTGTTTGAGGCTGTCACTGGTTGTGCTGCACTCTTGTGGCTACTGTCCTTCGGATAAAATAGCAAGCTGTGTCCTAGGATTCAGGCAGTGATCCAAGAATGGTACAACACAGGAACGGGCCCTTCGGCCCTCCAAGCCTGTGCCGACACATTTTGCCCTTCCATATTAAAACTCTCTTCTCTTACAGGATCCATATCCCTCTACTCCCTTCCTATTCATGTATTTATCCAGGTGCTTGAATGCTGCTATTGTGTCTGCTTCCACCACCTCCTCTGACAACATGTTCCAGGCACTCATCACCCTTTGTGTGAAAAACCTGCCTCACATATCTCTTTTAAGCATTTTTCCTCGCATCTTGAACCTGTGACCCCTAGTAATTGACCCCTTCACCCTGCGAAAAAGCCTCATACTTTCCACTCTATCCATGTCATTCACAATCTTATAAACTTCTATCAGGTTGCCCCTCAACCTCCTGTGTTCCAGTGAAAACAAACCGTCTTTGGACTGTGGGAGGAAACCGGAGCCCCCGGAGGAAACCCACGCAGACACGGGGAGAACGTGCAAACTCCACACAGTCAGTCGCCTGAGTCGGGAATTGAACCCGGGTCTCTGGCGCTGCGAGGCAGCAGTGCTAACCACTGTGCCACCGTGCTGCCCAGTTAGCTTGATATCCTTCATGGAAAGGTGTTAGAATTAATTATTAAAGAGAAATTTTTAAAATATATAAGTCAGGAAGCGTGAGGATGGTTTCATCGAAGCGAAATCTTGATTAACCAATTTATTGTCGTTCTCTGAAGGATTAATGCACGCTATGGATAAAGGGGTGCCTGTAGATGTACTGAACTTGGATTTCCAGAAGGCATTTGATAAGGTGCCGCACCAAAGATTATTGGGGAAAATAAAAGTTGATGGTGTCAGGGAAACGTATTAGCATGGAGAGAAAATTGGCTGGCTGACAGAAAACAGAGTGTATTCATACATGGGTCTTTGACAGTGTGATGCATGAGGTCCTGCAGGTGCCTATGCTGGAAGCTCACCATTTTCTAATTTCTATCGATCACTTGGATGAAAGGGGTGAAGGCATGTAACTAAATTCACATTCGATGCCAGGATAAGCAGCAAACTATGTTGTGAAGGAGGTATAAAGATGTTGGAGACAGATACAGATGGATTAAGTGAGTGAACAAAAATCTCGACAGAATATAATATGAGAAAATGTGAAGTTGTTCATTTTGGTAGGAAGAATAAAAAATAGGTGGAGCTTTACTAAAATGGAGAATGGCTGCAGAATGGGATATTGAGGCGATGAAAGGATTTAAACACAAGAATGAGATTCCAGGATTGAGGAGAATCCAGGACCAGCCTAGAGAGCATGGGGTGGGGGGTGGGGGGGGGATTGAATAGGGCTTGGTTTCAATTATTTCCCCTCATATACATAAATGGCAAGTGTGAGCAAAATGCAAGCTTTCTTGGCTTGTATTGAAAAGAGTATTGAGGTTATGCATCAGATGAAGAGGGTGAGTGGAGTGTGAGATGCTGAGGATGTTTAAGGTGTTTTATGAAGAGTTTATAGAGCGAGATTCAGAGGGACCAAGTCATGCAGTGGATCAAGTCACTTGGGGATGGTGCAAGATCATAAATAATAGAATCATAAATCATAACTTGCAAGTGTTAAAACAGCATGAAAAGAACCAACAGGTTCATCATCTTCAATCTAGTCTACTGCATTCACTGCTTACAATGTGGTCTCCTCTACATTGGGGAAACGAAGCATAGACTGGGTGGTCACTTCACAGAGCACCTACGTTCTGCCTGCAAAAAAGACCCTGAGCTTCTAATTGCTGACCACCTCAACACCCCACCCTGTTCTCTGGTCAACATTTCTGTCTCAGGCTTGCTGCAGTGCAGCTGGAAGAACAGCACCTCATTTTCCACTTGGGCACTCTACAGCCTTTTGTACTCCATATCGAGATCAACAATTTTAGGGCTTCTCCCATGTCCTTACCTCAACACACCTTGTTATCACACAGTCTGCTATTACAAACAGCCCATAGTTAGCCAATAACAGTCCCCATTACCTGCTATTCACCCTCCCAGCCAGATCATTATTGACTCCTTTGTCTTTCCAATAGTCCTTCTCCCACTTTAGGCTCTATCCCCACCTATTGTTTATTCCTTAGCCCCTATCCTATCTTCTACATATAAACCAACACTTTCCTGGCTACCATCAGTTCTGAGGAAGCGTCACTGGTCCCAAAACTTTGATTTCTTATCACAGATGCTGCCGGACCTGCTGAGTTTTTCCAGCAACTTCTGTTTTTGTCCCCTAAACTGGTATTGTGCAAAGAAATAGAATTAATTAACAACCACATAGGGAAGGCACACCCTCCCCAACACCAGGTAATAGCAATTTTAATATGGTGGATTTTACATTCCATTTGAAGGAGAGAGAAGTGTAGGTCTAAGACTAATGTTTTAAACTTAAATAAGAGCAATATAAGGGCATGAAAACAGAGGTGGCAAAAGTGAATTGGTAAAGTGAGCTGACAATTTAAAGGGTATGTTAATAGAGATGTGGTGGTAGATATTTAAGGGGATATTTCAGAATAGGTATGAAAGTGAGGAAGGGTCACTGGACCCGAAACGTTAACTCTGATTTCTCTTCACAGATGCTGCCAGACCTGCTGAGCTTTTCCAGCAATCTCTGCTTTTATTTCTGATTTATAGCATCCATAATTCTTTTGGTTTTTATTTTGGTTCATGATCCTCATTGGGATTAAATAGGTCAGATTGCAAGATTTAAATAAATTGAAGGGATCTTGATGGATTGGATAGGGAGAAGCTGTTTCCACTTGCAGGACCTTCACTCTCTGGGGATGTGAACTGATAACCATAGCCAAAAAAAGGGGAGCATTGAGTTTTATTTTGTTGTGCAGTGTGTTCTGATGATCTGGAACACATCTGAAGCAGATTCAAGAATGATTTTCAAAGGGAGTCAGATACATATGCAAGAAAGCAAGATTCACAGGGCTGTGGGGAAAGAGCAGGATAGTGAAACTAATTGGATAATTCCACCTTAGAGCCAGCCAGGCATATGGACGATTGACTCCCTATATACTGTACTGTAAGATTCTATAATGTTACGATATGGAGACAGCGTCACAGGTAGGCAGGATGGTTACGAAGATGTTTGGCACACTTGCCTTCATTGCTAAGATCTTTGAGTGTAGGAGTTTGGATGTCATATCGAGGTTACACAGGACATTGAAGTCCCTTCTGGATTACTGTGTCCAGTTCTGGTCGCCCTGCTAAAGGAAGGATGTTATTAAGCTAGAGTAGATTGAGAAGAGATTTACCAGGATGTTGCTGGGAATGGAGGGTTTGGGTTCTCTGGATAGGCTGGAACTTTTTTCACTGGAGCGTAGGAGGTTGAGGGGTGAACTTATAAATTTTTATAAAATCATGAAGGGTATAGATAAGGGGAATAGCAGGTGTCTTTTCCCTAGGGTAGGGGATTTCAAGACTAGGGGATGTATGTTTAAGGTGAGAGGAGGAAGTTTTTAAAAAAAGACGTGAGGGACAATTTTTTTACAGAGAGGGTGGTTCATGTGTGGAATGAACTTCCTGAGGAAGTGGTAGATGTGGGTACAGTTACAATGTTTAAAAGATATTTAGATAAGGACATGAATAGGAAAGGTTTGGAGGGATATGGGCCAGGAGCAGACAGGTGGGACTTGGGATTATGGTCTGCATGGACTGGTTGGACCGAAGGGTCTGTTTCCATGCTGTATGACTCTGACTGAATCAGCCTTTTGACCTCTGTATTCCCAATACAGTAAGAGTCGACAGTGGAAGACCCCGTACAATCACTCTGATAGTTCTTAACCTGACTTTTGAATAAGCAATTCCAGACTTTGCAAATCATTAATTTCCAGACATTGAATTTGTATCTCAAACAAAAAAAACTCAACTATCAATTAACTATACAATTATTTTAGCTGAGAGAAAATTAAACACACAGTGACTAGATTTCAAAAGTACTTCATCAAATGTGAAGTGCTTCGGGCCGTCTTCTGGATGTGAAAGGTCAATGTGTAAAGACTTTTTCTTTTAAGATGGAACCAGCTCATCAGTGACTTTTTCCCAGACTTGCCTTCAAATCCTTTTTAAAAGGAGGCTTGCTTTCATGAAGATCGAGTCTCAGCATCAATAGTTCTGCCACAACCACTCTATCAGAGCCTCACCATAACTGAAGCATTTTCACAAAGCAGATATTTCACAAATGAGATTTTTTTTTGAAGACCATTACCATGGAAAACAAATATAAAAGAGTGAGCAATAATGTAGAGCTTTGTAAACATTATTGCAAGTGACAGCATGAGGGGAGATCATGGCCATTGAATAAGCCAGGATGTGTGAGTGCCTCTCTAATGTTGATTCAGATGCCTCTTGCTGCCAGTAACTGTTCTAAAAGATCAAGTTATCTCCTTGGCAACTCATTGTTCAGATTTTAAAAAATTTAGCAACAAGTGATGCCAATTTGTGCGATGTTGTGCTCACACTGTTGACGAATGGGGCTGATGGTAGTAGGTGAAAGTGAGGACTGCAGGTGCTGGAAACCAGAGTTTAAATCAGAGTGGTGCTGGAAAAGCACAGCAGGTCAGGCAGCATCCGAGGAGTAGGAAAATCAACGTTTCGGGCAAAAGCCCTTCGTCAGGAATGATGGTAGTAGGCCTCATGTCCAAATTTCAGGCACGGCATTATTGCCTTAAAATATAGAGAATAGGGATAAGACGTTAGGAACAAGAAATGGCCATTCAGTGCTTCCAGCCTATTCAGCCATTCAATGGGAACAGTCTGCCTCTTCCCTCCATATTCCTTCCTTGCTTTATCAAAAATCAGAATCTAGGAATACTTCTACAAGTAACTCACTTCCTGATTACCCAGAGCCTGTCTACCATCTACAAGGCACAAGTCAGGAGTTTGTTGGAATATTCCCCACTTGCCTTGGTGGGTATAACTCCAATAGCATTCAAGAAGCTTGACACCATCCTGGACAAAGTAGCCCCCTTGATTTGCACTCCACCCATAAGCATCCACTCCCTCCACCACCGACGCTCAGTAGCAGCAGTGTGTACTATCCACCAGATGCACTGCAGAAATTCACAAAGATCCTCAGACAGCACCTTCCAAACCCACAACCACTTCCATCTAGAAGGACAAGGGCAGCAGATACATGGGAACACCATCCCCTGCAAGTTCCCCTCCGAGCCCCTCACCATCCTGACTTGGAAATATATCACTGTTCCTTCAGTGTCGCTGGGTCAAAATCCTGGAATTCCCTCCCCAAAGGGTGGATGTGGTGGAGAGGTGTGATGGAGGAGATGGAAGTGTGATGGGTCAACCTATAGCACATGGACTGCAGCAGCTCAAGAAGACAGCTCACCACCACCTTCTGAATGGGCAGAAGGCCATGTCCCATGAGTGAATAAAAAAAGCTATCCATGACAATTTTTTCAATATTTAAAAAAGTAAGTAAACTTTATCTTGCAATCGAAGTCTTTGTGATCAACCACAATCCCCTAAAAAGGATCCTAATAATGCAATTGATGACAAGACTGGCTTCATTCAAGTGTCCCCAGCAGTGAAGACCCTTTTCTAAGAGAGACCCATTTTAAATTTCCACTTTCTTCACAGTTTGCTTTAATTTTAATCATATATTTGGCATCCATACCGCGTGAGCAGCTGATTCCTGTCTGAAAGGGCATAAGTAAATTGAAGTTGAATTGTGCAAAACCTGGATTGGCATTTAGAATCCTAGAATCCCTACAGTGTGGAAACAGGCCCTTCAGCTCAACAAGTCCACACTGACCCTTCAAAGAGTAACCCACCCAGACCCATTCCCCTACTCTAATATCCTATATTTACCTCTGACTCACGCACCTAACCTACACATCCTGAACACTGTCGGTAATTTAGCATGGCCAATTCACCTAACCTGCACATCTTTGGATTGTGGGAGCAAACCGGAGCACTCGGAGGAAACCCACATAGACACGGGGAGAATGTGCAAACGCAACACAGGCAGTCGCCCGAGGCTGGAATCAAACCCAGCTCCCTGGCGCCGTGAGGCAGCAGTGCTAATTACTGAGCCACTCTGCAGTCCCTTTTAAGTTAACTGGCACAATCACTGGAAAATAGATTTACCCAGTTCTTTCTAGCTGAATCTGTTGCTGGGCCTTTGCCTGTGTTGTTATGATACCATGCGCCAGGCAGTGTGTACAAGTGAACCTCTGAGTCTTTTCTCACTCACTGCTGCCGGATGCCATACCTCTCTCAGTGCATGCCCCTGGCATTATGGGTGAACTCATCAATTCAGTGTTCAAAGTTTGTGAGAAGATTCGTAGCTCGGTTGTTCGTTGCTGTGGTTCTGTTCGCCGAGCTGGAAGTTTTTGTTGCAAACGTTTCATCCCCTGTCTACGTGACATCCTCAGTGCTTGGGAGCCTCCTGTGAAGCGCTTCTGTGGTGTTTCCTCCGGCATTTATAGTGGCCTGTCCCTGCCGCTTCCAGTTGTCAGTTTCAGCTGTCCGCTGTAGTGGCCGGTATATTGGGTCCAGGTCTATGTGTTTGTTGATGGAGTTTGTGGATGAGTGCCAAGCTTCTAGGAATTCCCTGGCTGTTCTTTGTTTCGCTTGCCGTATAATGGTAGTGTTGTCCCAGTCAAATTCATGTTGCTTGTCGTCTGCGTGTGTGGCTACTAAGGATAGCTGGTTGTGTCGTTTCGTGGCTAGTTGATGTTCGTGGATGCGGATCGTTAGCTGTCTTCCTGTTTGTCCTATATAGTGTTTTGTGCAGTCCTTGCATGGGATTTTGGGTACACTACGTTAGTTTTGCTCATGCTGGGTATCGGGTCCTTCGTTTTGGTGAGTTGTTGTCTGAGAGTGGCTGTTGGCTCACCAAAACGAAGGACCCGATACCCAGTATGAGCAAAACTAACGTAGTGTACAAAATCCCATGCAAGGACTGCACAAAACACTATATAGGACAAACAGGAAGACAGCTAACGATCCGCATCCACGAACATCAACTAGCCACGAAATGACACGACCAGCTATCCCTAGTAGCCACACGCAGACGACAAGCAACATGATTTTGACTGGGACAACACTACCATTATAGGGCAAGCGAAACAAAGAACAGCCAGGGAATTCCTAGAAGCTTGGCACTCATCCACAAACTCCATCAACAAACACATCGACCTGGACCCAATATACCGGCCACTGCGCTTCACAGGAGGCTCCCAAGCACTGAGGATGTCACGTAGACAGGGGACGAAACGTTTGCAACAAAAACTTCCAACTCGGCGAACAGAACCACAGCAATTCAGTGTAAATGGATGGAAATCCATTTTCTCACCCTCTGCAGTGCAGTCCAGTGTGCCATCAATCTGATCTAGCTCTTGAATGGGAGATGGCAACATGACCAACACTTAGACAATTATAAAGTCACCATAGTCTTACCAGACCATCGGGTGACTCTCTTGTTAGAGGTGACTGGTGGTGTATTAACCTGAGGGTCACCATACCTCAGGCAAGGGGGAGGTTGAGGAGGAGCATAGGACGAGAGTCCTTCATGGTGGTGTGAAAGTTGAACCCACACTGTTGGCATCACTTTGCATCACAAACCAGCTAACTGAGCACCAAAGTCTATTATAGAGCCCCTAAGCCAACACCACAATGACTTTTCAACTGAAAAAAAAGTTAATGGATATTACAGAAATAGGTGGTGGAAAAAGAATGCACTTAGTTGGATGGAGTTCTATCTAATTATTTTTCATTTTGAGAGGAGCAGGTGGTAAGGCTCCCTTTTAACTTTCGGCTTGTGAATTTACAGAAGCAGCGTGACAGGGCCTAGGCCCAGTGCCCAGCTCGGACACGAGGGCTCTTTAGCACTGATCCCTGTGACACTCTTACTCATTACATCTTCTCCAACAGGAAATGACTTATTTCTGCTGAGTAGCTATCAACTCTTCTACCCATGGCAAGATATTACCTCCTACGTTATTACCTCTTATTTTCAGAAATGAACTTTGAATAGCAAATCTATTATTCCTTTGGAAATCTAAGTACGATATATTCATACATTCCCCTTTATCCACCTTAATGAACTCCAATAAATTGGATAAGTGTGGTTTCCCTTTCATAAAGCCATGTTGACTTGGATCATCTTACATTGTTTTCTAAGTGCACTGCAAAATCTCATTCTCATCAGCAAAGTGTCTAAGATGGCGACAGAGTAGGGCTCCTGAGGTCCCGTCCATTTCTTTTTTTTCCTCTTTTCATCTTTTCTTTTCTCTTTTCATTTTTTTTTTCTACT